>NW_015506900.1:126951-144378 GCF_001515645.1 Sinocyclocheilus grahami
GTGAACACAAAAACACAACAGTCTCTTACAGTCCTCTGAGTTGAGCGTAGTAGTCGGATGTAGTCCAGTTTATTGTCCAAAGAGCGTACGTTAGCCAGTACGATGGTGGGGATAGCCGGCTTGTGTGGGTTAGCCGCTAGCCTAGCCCGGATACCTCCGCGCTTACCCCTCTTCTGCTTCCTCTCGCGCCGCTTGTGGCGCCTCCGCTGTGGGCGAGATGCAGTAGTGGGGGTCGGTGATGGTGTGGGCCTCCGGAGCAGACCGAGATCCCGCAGCTCTTCGGCGTGCGCAGAGTTTAACTCTAAAAATGTGGTTCTGCCGACATCGAGCAGAAACACACGACTGTATGCACGCTTAATGACAGATAGACGCAACGAATACGTACAAAAACACTGCGACTCACAAGACAAAAAACACAAAAACACCTTTCTGTCGGAGAAAGAGAAGCCGCAGCGTGTGAACGCGCCGACATCTTGCGTATTAAAGCTTTAATCAGAATAAAACCGTATATTAAAAGCTAACAGAAGCAGTAGCATTTACAAATAACAGCGTATCTAAAAGTATGAGACAACAACAAACAAAAATCTTAGGCCTACCATTAAAAGCCGTGCTTGCACAGGTTCTGCGCGATCCTCTTCACTAATATCCTCTCAATTGGGCTCAAATTGATAAGCAATATAGTCATTGTTTACAATACAACCGGAGCACATGCCGCTATGTTGAGGGGCGGGACGTTTAAACTCGTGCTAGAGGCACTTTAGCCAATCACAACACACTGGACTAGCTAACCAATCAGAGCCCATCATGTATTTCTGAGGGAGGGGCTTCATAAAAGCAGGAAATGATCAGTTCAGAGGAGAAGGGACAGAGAGGTGTGGAATAAAAGTAAATTATGTGAAAAATAATGCATTTTTTAACAAACGAAGCATTAACACATGTTAGACTGCACCCCATAAACACAATCAAGCCTATAAAAAAAACAGTCAACCACCCCTTTAAACAATATTTTGCTAAATGTGTTTTTGTGCTGAAATCTTGCCTGGTTTAGGCCTGTCATGGATGGATAATGATGACAATAAAACCACCAGTAGGTGGCAGCAAGTCCCTGTTTTGATAAATGTTATTGAATTGTTCAAATCAAACGATTCGTTCAAAACGGCTGATTCAATTAGAAACGAAGCAAGCCTGCGTCCCAATGTGCAAACTATCCCATCCTAAATTCTATGTGATATTAGTCATTTTCAATACTATTAAGGCCGATATGGTGGATAGTCCTAGTTGATAGTCCACATTGGGACGCAGGGAAAGTGTCCATCTGAATGGACGGACGGTTCAATCATTATTGTGATTATTATTATTATTATTATTTATATTAATATTAAAAAGAAGAAGAAGTAGTAACACCGTGTTGCTATGCACTGTTGTATAAAATTAATAGCACATTTGTGCTCGCGCATGTACTGACATTCAGAAAAGTACATTGCAATGAATATAAAAACATAAAAACTCATACATGGTTATTTTTCCTTTAATTGCTTGAATTATAAGGTTATTTTACCTGTATTCTGACAGGCTTCATCACGCAGTGATGTGTAATAATGTGTATTTTACATAATACACATTATTAATTCAAAGGGGATGCTTTTTGACATTTTTTTCTACCCTCCCCTCTGAGGGGGGATGCCCTCCCCCCGCATCCCCCCTCAGTTCGAGCCCTGATTATAAGCTAATAACAAGGTGTATCATCATAAATGAGCACTTATTAATCATAAGTGGTATGTGCCATTAACGTACAATTGATCGATCATATACATTTTATTTTACTTTTATTTTACTAACTAGCCTATATAGCCTAAGTAACTTTGCAACTACAGTACATTTCAACAAACAAAGAAAGATACAAGGGACTACAATGGGAAGCAGGAAATGGGAACAAACTAAAAGTTAACATAATACCACAGTGTGAAGCTGAAAATGCACAGTATTTGTTACATGTAGCTAACATTTGATCCACATGCTAAAACATATTATAACGCATGGAAACATTTTCCACATGGGATCCACATGTTAAAACATATTATAACACATGAAAACATTTTCCGCATGTGATCCACATGTTAAACCCTATTATAACCAGTGTTGGGGAAAGTTACTTTTAAAAGTAATGCATTCCAATATTGCGTTACTCCCTAAAATAGTAACTAATTACATTACTTAGTTACTTTTTATGGAAATTAATGCGTTATATTACTTTTGCGTTACTTTCACGTTTTTAAATATAAGCAGGGCTTGATTGTTTTTAATATAAGAAGTTCTATTTATAGCAAATATAAAAGCCCTTTCACACCAAAAAGTGTAATGAATAAACCTCAGGCTGAAGCAAAAGTAAAATCACATCTGTACAGCAGAGCGCAGGAGAAGAAACACTCTTCAGCAATAAAAAACAAAGCACAATTGTTAGTTTCTCTAAAGTCATTTTTGCTTATTAGTATGGTTGAACTGGATCATCAAAGGTCAGCAGCAAAGATATTGGTTAATAAAATGGGATTAGATCCATTTGTGGTATTTAACATATTTAATTATTGCAGGTTTGCGTCATATTCTGAGTTTGCATTTCACTGTTTTAATTCATTTTGATGAATACTAAATCAGTTTTTTGTGAGTGGGATGAATTAATGCACATTCACATTTAGTCTAGAACTACAGTAACATCATGTTCACAAAGTGCACACAACGCCTCTACTCCCGATTTCTCCCAATATGGGGACAGGAGAGCTGTCAGTCAATAAATGGGAAAACAAAGTAACTGGCATTACTTTTTTGAAAAGGTAACTCAGATTAACTCAGATTAAATTCTTGTAAATTAAAAAAGTAATGCGTTACTTTACTAGTTACTTGAAAAAAGTAATCTGATTACGTAACTCGCATAACTTGTAATGAGTTATCCCCAACACTGATTATAACACATGGAAACATTTTCCACATGGGATCCACGTTAAACCCTATTATAATTCATTTAAATTCAATTGAATTCAAGTTTATTTGTACAGCGCTTTTCACGATACAAATCATTGCAAAGCAACTTTACAGCAAATTAAATTTCTACAATATTTAGTGGTAGCTTATCAGTGGTGACTGTCAGTCAATGTACATATGGCAGAAATGTATGGAAAAATCAATTAAAGACGTAATCAAACAGACGATGAACACTATTAACAGCAATTATTATATGATGCAATCAAACTTATAGCAAAATGTGATAGTTCTGTATGTTGTTTCAGGGTTGGCATCATCTGAGGTCCTATGAGGGGTTGGCATCATCTCTTCTCAGGTGTTCTGAATCCAGACTGTAGCTTGTGTAAATCCTAGTTACGCAAAAACAGAGAAACAAATAGAGACATAATTAGCATAGCTGCTGTTCCAACCAAGCAATATGTATTTGTTTAACACAAACTAAAGAATAATAATGTGCATTTGATCAGATATAACTGCAGTACAAGATTATGATATGCATTATTTGAATGCTTGGCCAAAGAGATGTGTCTTTAATCTAGATTTAAACAGAGAGAGTGTGTCTGAACCCCGAACGTTATCAGGAAGGCTATTCCAGAGTTTGGGAGCCAAATGCGAAAAAGCTCTACCTCCTTTAGTGGACTTTGCTATCCTAGGTACTACCAAAAGTCCAGAGTTTTGCGACCTTTGGGAGCGTGATGGATTGTAGCGTGGTTGAAGACTAGTTAGGTATTTAGGAGCTAACCCATTAAGGGCCTTATAGGCAAGTAATATATTTTGTAACTGATACGGAACTTAATAGGTAGCCAGTGCAGAGACTGTAAAATTGGGGTAATATGATCATATTTTCTTGACCTGGTAAGGACTCTAGCCGCTGCATTTTGGACTACCTGTAGCTTGTTTATTGAAGATGCAGGACAACCACCTAGCAGTGCATTACAATAGTCCAGTCTAGAGGTCATGAATGCATGAACTAGCTTTTCTGCATCAGAAAAAGGAAACATGTTTCGTAGCTTGGCAATGTTTCTAAGATGGAAGAATGCCGTTTTTGTAACATGGGAAATATGATTTTCAAAAGACAAGTTGCTATCTAATATAACACCCAGATTTTTGACTGTAGAGGAAGTAACCGTACATCCATCTAGTTGCAAATTGTAATCCAATCCACATGTTAAACCCTATTATAACACATGGAAACATTTTCCACATGTGCCACATGTGCTCTTATGTTGCAACATGTGGTGAAATATTGTCTTCATGTGATCACATGTGCAAAATATATGGACACGTGATCACATGTGGAAAATATATGGACACGTGATCACATGTGGGAAAATAAATATGGACACATGTGATCACATGTGGAAAATATATGGACACGTGATCACATGTGGAAAACATGTGAAATTCATGTCTCCAGCTAAGAGACAGCTGTAATATCAGTATCCAGCCTGATCTCATTGTTTATACGTAGGTATTAATACGTAACATTTACAAGCACAAAACTTACATTTTTGTACGTTTTTATTGATGCTAAAACGTACAATTTAGACGTATTTCAATGTTTAAAACGAACAAATCGCTACGTATTTTTAGCTAAAAAACGTAAAATATTTACTTATCTTTTATATCATTAAGATATTCGTATCAATGCAGTTTTTATCATTTTATCAATAAGCGATTTAGATTTTTAGACCCCTTAACCTACTGTCACGAATCCGGTCCGTGGCCTTCCAGCCGATTACCAGTAGAGGTCACTCTACCATTACATTGACTCTCACACTACACAGACTGTTACATGTCACTCCGGACTACAGTTCCCATCATCTATTGCACTTACACAGCTGAATTCACTGATCACACAGCCTTCACTAATCACACGCTCACCTGAGAGCCATTACTCACTCTATTTAACACCCACTCAGTTCATGTTCAGATCACCGAGTATTGTCGAGCGTTTTTCACTCCCCTAGTGTTAGCTGCCTTACCGAGCCGTTCCGTGTTTTCTGTTTTAGTCTCGTGTATTGTTCTGCATTTTCCACTCCCCTAGTGTTAGCTGCCTTACCGAGCCTAGTGTCTTGTTTTTCCTTGTTTTCATCATTTTGCCTTGTCTGTTTACCCGTGTTCTGATCACTGCCTGTGTACCTGGATTATCCCTCGAGGCTCGCCCAATTGGATACTGTTCGCCCCTGCCTGGACCTTTGCCTTGTACCTGGATTATCCCTCTTGCCTTGCCATCAATATACCTGTCTGCCATTGTCTGACCTATGCCTGTTTTTGACCACGCCTCTTGCGAATAAAATCTTGCAGATGGATCCGCACGCTTCCTGTGTTTCCTCCGTTACAGAATACTCGGCCACACAAGGATCTAGCAGTTTTTCAGAGGAACATTGGCCAGTTATGGACATGGCAAGGATTTTGTTAGCCCTTAGACAGGCATCACTAGAGAACTATGTTCACAAATTTTTTGATAGAGTTTTTTTGTGATGGCCTTAATCAACCTCTACGATCTGAGCTTATTCGATCTGAGGGTCCACGTTTGTCACTGAGTTGTTTTTTGGACTTTACTTTGTTGACTGTTGACTCTCTATTCACTGTGGGTATCGCGGAGGAACGCGACCCCGCACTCACTCGTGTAATGGCCCCTGCACTAGATTACACTCACAAAATGGCGGTCACAACAGCGCCCCGTTATGTGAAAGTTGATCTTCATGAACCAAGTCAAATCACAGTTGATCATCGTGAGTCAAGTCAAGTCACAGCTGATCTTCCTGAGTCCAGTCAAGTCACAGTTGATCGTCATGAGGCAAGTCAGGTCACAGCTGAACTTCCTGAGTCAAATCAAGTCACAATTGCTTGTCATAAGTCAAGTCAAGTCACGGCCAATCTTCAAAAGTCAAGTCAAGTCACAGTTGATTGCCCTGAGTCAAGTCAACTCACAGCAGATCTTCCTGAGTAAAGTCAAGTCATAGTTGATCGTCACGAATCAAGTCAAGTCACAGTTGATCGTCATGAGTCAAGTCAAGTCACAGTTGATCGTCATGAGGCAAGTCATGTCACAGTTGATTACCCTGAGTCAAGTCAACTCACAGCAGATCTTCATGAGGCAAGTCAAGTCACAGTTGATCTTCCTGAGTCCAGTCAAGTCACAGTTGATCGTCATGAGGCAAGTCATGTCACAGTTGATTACCCTGAGTCAAGTCAACTCACAGAAGATCTTCCTGAGTAAAGTCAAGTCATAGTTGATCATCACGAATCAAGTCGTCACAGTTGATCGTCATGAGTCAAGTCAAGTCACAGTTGATTACCGAGTCAAGTCAACTCACAGCAGATCTTCATGAGGCAAGTCAAGTCACAGTTGATCTTCCTGAGTCCAGTCAAGTCACAGTTGTTGTTCATGAGTCAAGTCAAGTCACAGCTGATCGTTGTGAGTCAAGACAAGTCACAGCTGATCTTCCTGAGTCCAGTCAAGTCACAGTTGATCGTCATGAGGCAAGTCAAGTCACAGCTGATCTTCATGAACCAAGTCAAGTCACAGTTGATATTCATGAGTCAAGTCAGGTCACAGCTGATCTTCATGAACCAAGTCAAGTCACAGCTGATCATCCAGAGTCACGTCACGTCACAGCTGATCATCCTGAGTCACGTCACGTCACAGCTGATCATCCTGAGTCACTACACGTCACGGCTGATCGTCAGGAGTCTTGTCATGTCCTCTCTGTTGCACCCAGATCGTCAAGGTCAGTCTTTCGGTATCCCAGTCTGGTATCTAGTGTGATGGATACACCACTGGTGTCTGCACGCACAGCTGGTATCCTGAAACCCACTCACTCTAACCCGTCTGTTCCTGAACTAATTCCCCTGTCTGAAGTGTTTCCCCTGATGGGGATCGCTTTTTGTTGTGTTTGGGCTGCATACACCACCACAGAACTCCCAGAGGTGGCAGCACCCACTATTAGGTCTCCAGAGTTGGCGGCTGAAGCTGCAGAATCTCCTGAGGTAGTGGTGCTCGCTGCTGTGTTCCCCGAAGTGATGGTGCCCACTGCAGTTTCTCCCGAAGCGGCGGTGCTCGCTTCAGCTCCTTGTGTGGTGGTGGCGCCCAGAAATGCACTTTCAACCTGTCATGTCAAGGTCGAAGGAACCTTTGCCGAACTCTCACTGTATCCTGAGGGCACTACTGTAGAGCCTCCAGAGGTGGCGGCATCCGCAGCTGAACCTCCAGAGGTGTCAGTAGTACCCACCTGTGAACTTCCTATTTGTCCTGTCACGGCTATAAAGGGCATCTGTGAACTCTCTGCCCGTCCTGTCACGGCTATGGAGGCCATTTGCGAATTCTCTGCTCGTCCTGTCATGGCTATGGAGGCTGTTTGTGAAAGAACTGTCTGTGCCATCCATGAGACCGTATATGCTCTGTCTGTCTCTTGTGTCTCAGTTTTCTCCAGGTCCCAGTCCCTACCAGGGAGGACTCCTGTTCCCGAGTATAGCCCACGGAGGGCTCCTGTTCCCGAGTTAAGCCCAGAGAGGGCTCCTGTTCCCGAGTTAAGCCCAGGAAGGGCTCATGTTCCCGAGTTAAGCCCAGGAAGGGCTCATGTTCCCGAGTTAAGCCCACGGAGGGCTCCTGTTCCCGAATTAAGCCCAGGAAGGGTTCATGTTCCCGAGTTAAGCCCAGGGAGGGCTCCTGTTCCCGAGTTAAGCCCACGGAGGGCTCCTATTCCCGAGTTAAGCCCAGGAAGGGCTCATGTTCCAGAGTTAAGCCCACGAAGGGCTCATGTTCCCGAGTTAAGCCCACGGAGGGCTCCTATTCCCGAGTTCAGCCCAGGAAGGGCTCATGTTCCCGAGTTAAGTCCACGGAGGGCTCCTATTCCCGAGTTAAGCCCAGGAAGGGCTCATGTTCCAGAGTTAAGCCCACGAAGGGCTCATGTTCCCGAGTTAAGCCCACGGAGGGCTCCTATTCCCGAGTTCAGCCCAGGAAGGGCTCATGTTCCCGAGTTAAGTCCACGGAGGGCTCCTATTCCCGAGTTAAGCCCAGGAAGGGCTCATGTTCCTGAGTTAAGCCCAGGGAGGGCTCCTGTTCCCGAGTTAAGCCCACGGAGGGATCCTGTTCCCGAGTATAGTCCCCGGAGGGCTCCTGTTTCCCTGTTAAGCCAAGGGAGGGCTCCTGTTTCCCCATCTCCAGTGTCAGCTCCAGCCCCGGAGCTCGCTCCAGTGTTGGCTCCAGCCCCAAGACTCACTCCAGTGCCAGCTCCTCGAAAGTGCTTTGCTGTGCCTGCTCCTCCAGAGCACCCTCCAGTTCCAGCACCCCATAAGCACTATCCTGATCCACAGTACCGCCCTGGAAGGGATCCAGATCCTCAGTTCTGCCCAGGAAGGATTCATGTCCCTGAGGTCTGCTCCGCCATGGAGGTCTTCTGCTCCGTTTGCTCTGCCCTGGCTAGCATTTTTCACTCCCCTAGTGTTAGCTGCCTTACCGAGCCTTTCCGTGTTTTCTGTTTTAGTCCCGTGTATTGTTCTGCATTTTCCACTCCCCTAGTGTTAGCTGCCTTACCGAGCCTAGTGTCTCAAAGTTCACACAACAGAATTGCGCGCTCTCTCTCTCTCTCTACCGTTAAGTAACTTGTGCATTGCTTTACTTCCTTGTTTTTGACGTATCCGACTGAACTACAAACTTTCCAGTGATGTCTGTGAGAAAGGTATATTCACTCGACAAGCTCACGCATCTGCGCCGCCGCGAGCTCAATCCACTCAGTGCGCTTTGCTTATCAACTCGCGCACATCAGCTATACAGGCGTTAATATTGAATGTTTAACATTATATTCATTGCATACATATACTTCGTAGACATCCTTAATCTCTAATAATTCCATTCTGCTTTCTGTTGTTCTGTTGTCGGTGTTTCATTGTCTGAATATGGCATTTATCCCATGCTGTGTGGTATCGGCGTTTGGTATGAGTACAGGAGCTCAGTATCGGTATCGTTGCATCCCTATTTATTTCACTTTGGAACATTCATTCACGGATTTGTGAAACTTACTAGAGAAGTATGACATAATATGCCTCTGTAAATAAATATAAGTTCCCGTCTCGCACACTTTAATGCCCTTTAAATATAACGTGTACGTTCCCTTGGAACTGGAATTTTGCTAAACTTACTAGAGAAGTGTGACATAATAGCCCGATACCGATACCAGTATCCCTAATTTTTATCATTTTATCAATAAGCGATTTAGATTTTTAGACCCCTTAACCTACCCCCAAACATAAAGTTACCCATTTTATAGCAAATATTAAAAGGATATAAAATGCAATTTACCGAAATATGCAGGAAAATAACCATTTTAGTTACAATATAGCATTAAAAATATTTTTATAGTCCCTAATCCCACTCCTAAACTATTTCTGTACAGTATAAGAAAAACATGACAGACAGATAAATGCAATTACAATCATTTATTTATTGCAAAAAGGTCAAAAGCATGTACCAAATTAATCCAAATGACGATGCGTTGCAGCCGCAGTCCTCTCTGGCGGAATACAGTAGGTTTGTGTGAGGTGCAGAGCAGAATTTAAGTTGTTAATCGCTGAAAATATTATCCAGATTATTTTCCCGATCCATTCCAACAACTCGTGAAGGCGCGCGCGCATCATTCAAACACACTTCACCAGAAACATGGCATGTCAGGCGAGAGCCAATGAGCGTTCGATTATCCTGACGTAAAACCTGTCGTTTGAAGCTGCAACATTTGAAGTTGTAAAGAGCGCGTCAGTCAGTGCGGGCTTTGCTGCTTACGGTCACTGGACTCGCTGCTCGGGATGGAGATGAAGATCACCGAATAAAGGCTTGGATTTGGCTCTGTTCCTCGCAGTCATATGGATTCGGAAGATTTGGATTACAGCGCACGAATAAAATAGTTTAATTTAGCAATAATGTTGCGTTTTTGGTGTATTTTATAGTTCTATTGTCAGTCACAGCATGTCGGAGAAAACGTGTTTTGTGGCCCATGGCAAACAAAGTAAACATTACATGACAAGTAAAGATTAAACGACTGGAGAAATTGTATTTTGTTTTAAGAGTTTAAAGTGTAGTCTTGTTTAACATTATGTAGGCCTATTCTTGGAAACGAGCTGTCAGCAGAAATCACAGAACAGAACAAAATATTATTTCATATTAAGTAAATGAGTAAATAATTTAATAATGGAATTGAAAACAAGGTAATTGATATGACAACTAAAAACAACAATAATAATCAAATTAATGCCACGATTTCAATATTCATAAGGATTAATTTTTAGGTGTCGTCAATACGTCAGTTTTGTATGTTTAGATGCTGAAAATACATCAGTATTGTATGTTTTAGTGCCTGTAAAAACGTAAGTAAATGCACTTTTTTATAAAAAAAATGTGTTTAGTTTAAACAACAGAAAGTGATGATAGAGATTCCAACAGAAAAACCAATGTGTCTGTGAACTACCCTTAAGCCACAAGTAACACCCAGATGCAGGCCTCTGGCTACCATGTCAACAAAGACAAATCATCAAGTTTAGACTGTTTTACAACCCAAAGGAATTTAGAAAGAGTTATATATCACTTCCTTATAACATGCATTGTATGCTTGTTATATTAAATTAAGTATAAAGGGCCACAAAACAAATGAGTAAGCTTCCAAACAAAGAAAATTTTCCCGCTTGAAATTACACTTTTATCATTGGTTAAGCCAAACTCAAGAGGTGTGACCTTTGCAGAAGTAAAAAACCCCTATCTTCAGACCCCAAGTGGAGAAAATGAGTTAGAGAGAAGATACATCTGGTCAGATTGCGACACCACAGGACTTAATTTTGCTTCAAGGGGACATTCTGAATTATTTACCTTGAAAAATACTTAACGTGGCTTAATGTCCTAAATAGGGTTGTCAACGTTAACACGTGATTAATTCAAAATCTTTAACGCATTAAAATTATTTAACATTTTGAAAGTTTTCAGTCCAATGAACCAGTAAGCAAATTAATTCAAGCAATCAGTTCAAAACAGCTAGAAAAAGGGAATCTAAGGCACTTCTTCTGGTCCAAAAGTTAAAAAGCCTTTATTCACATTTTGGCCATCTCAGTAATGAAAAAAAATAATGGCTAATAAGGTTGTATGCCATTTGTGATGGCTTTTTTGGTCTCTCCAAATGTCACAGACTAATATTACCAGTCATTTGTTTTATACTTGACACATTCTGAGGAAGGCTGAAGGCCGAAATGCATCAGTGTGCAGAGTTTTAGGTATTTTTAATGTCTATATTGAGATGGCTAGAATGTGAATAAAGGCTTTTTAACTTTCGGACCAGAAGAAGTGCCTTGGATTCCCTTTTTTCAAAAGTTGCTTCAAACCCAACTAAAGAGCACCTTCTAACCTACTTCACAAGGTCCTTTCAGCAAGTATAGCGCTTCAAGGTGCCTCCTATAATCAAAACAGCTCTAATCTAAAGAAATCTAAAGTGGATTTTACTTTAAAGCATGAGCTGTGTCATATTCTGTGATTGTTTCTGAAGAGCTTGAGCCCTCAAACATTGGGCTGTGAAATATCCCACCACTGTATGGCCAGATGATATGAAAACTACGCTTCTCAGGTGGATTCTCGGCTCGATGCACTGATCTCACATTGTATTTATGCACAGACAGTTTACGTTTACGTTGTTTCCATACACATTCAGGATAATGCTTTGATTTGTCATGCATATGTTCCTGTGTTTAGTAATTCTGACTGGATCTATGTACTACAGTATGTATATGCAGTCAGGTCAAGGTGGTTTAGAGTTTTTTTTTTTTTTTTTTGCATATCCATCTGGTCCTGTTCATTATTGCAACTTGTCTAAATGTAAACAAGCTCTTTGCTCTTGCACTGTACACATACAATGTGAAGTTTTTTTCTGTAATGTTTTGTTTTGTCATGGGCGCTTTGGTGTGTAATTTTATGAATTATATAACGTTTGGTGTCCAAGTGTCCTTTTTTGAAATTTCAATTTACCTTGGAAAAAAAAAAACCTTGACACCATGAAACACTTGCATTTGGTGTGAAAGACATCAGCGTTGTTTTGCTTTTTCTCCATGTTTTTTAAAAAATTTACTTAAAACCTAAAATAAATAAATAAACTAAAGCCGGAAAATGGATGTATGGAATTTCATGTAAAATAATAATGAAATAATAATGGTAAATAAATAATGATGCAAGGTCAGAAGACCCAACTAACACACTATACAAACAATTATATCTTTCTTTGAAAGTTTCTTTGGATAAAAATATATACATTTATGCTGCTAAATTTACAGTATAATTTTTGTTCAGCCAAAGAGCTTCTAATACATGTCCTTGATCACATAATTCCAAAGTATGTATATGAAAATGACTTTCTTTGCATGTTTACAGATACCAAGATTTTGAATGGAGAATTCAACCCTGAAGATGATGCTGAGACAGCAAAGGACAGATCAGGAGAGAATATCTTATCAGTGCTGAAAAACAAGTAATAAAACTTGTTAAAAATTTTGAAAATGTTTTTACATTTTCATGACAAGTCCAAAGCTGTTTAAATGATTTGCCCCAGCAGTATGACAAAAATCTTGTTTGTAGTGTGACTAATCCTTCAGAGGAGTCTGTCTGAAGATGTTTGTTAACCGAAGAACCACCAGTCTCAGCTGCCCAGTGGAAGATAATTTCCATATTGCCAGCATCGTACTTATTTTTGCCCACTCATCACATTAGTGATTTTAATCTCAATACATTTTAGTGATGTTTACAATACCTACTTAGTAGCATAATTGTGTTCAATTTAATTTTTAGCTTTATTCTGCTGTTCCATCTTTAAAATTGTCTCCCAAGTTTATTTGAATACAATCAAGTTTAGTTGATTCTTGTTTGTTTCAGCATTCATGCTCATAAGACTGCTTGTCATAAAACTTGTTTAGCCTTAATAAAGTTTACCTTTTTCATTTTTGTTTTCATTTATTTCCAATTTACTTCATCAGAATGGTTTAAAACTTGCTGAATTTTGTGGCATTATGTGAACCAACCACAAAAATAATGGACATGAAAAGCTAAATGGTCTTTAAAATGGTAGGCACTCTTATTGTTTGTGGCCTAAAATAACTGCCGTGGGAAATATGAAAATACAGAGCAATTTTTGGTGTACGTACAAGCCAGCCAAGTTGTGGATAAAAGGCACATGTCAAGGTCTAAAACTCAAACTGGTGTAACGAATCAAACATGGGAAATATGAATTATTCATAATAAATTATACCTAGTTATGATTAATTTTTTAGATCCGCTGTAGATATTTAGCTGACCTCTCAGGGTCAACTGTCTTGTCAATTCTAAGAACGTTAATTTCCTAGTTAATTTCCTGGTACAAAAGCTTGTAGCATAAATCTGCATGATTAAGTGACTCCAGTTATGAGCAAACAATGAACCACGTCAAGTGTGATACAAGTAAGGTTTTATTAACTACATAAACACTTAAAGTAGTTTAACATACTACATAAACACATAAACTGGTCTAACATACACACACACACACACGCATACAGTTGGTATAGGAAAGGGTTAAAGCTTAACTCAGTACAGAGAAGAGAAATAAGGAATGAAATTATGGAACCATTTGCATATTCAGCAGATTTACACCTGAGGGAAAAATCAGATTCTTAGTTCTTAATAAGACTAAGTTTGGATACTTGCAAGTTTCGTCTGTCTGAAAGAAAGGCTTGATGCAATCTGAAAGTCCCAGTAGGGCTCCTATTTCCCCTTTGAGCTGATTCGCTACGTACACTTGAACTAATTCCAAATGTTAGCCGGATCACTAAAATCACAGTTGGTATGCCCAATGCTCCATCTCAACTGGACTTTAGTTCGTTACTAACCTGACACAGATATGTTTTAAAAAGGACACAATGTGATCTGCTAATGTCAATAATTTCAGAGTGAACAGAATCAATTCAAATGTAACAATTTATTATTAGTCAGGTAAACATGTATTATGCCAATTATATAGTCAGTTCAGAGATATCAATCAATTCAATACATCAAATTATCAAAGATAAAGAGTAAAATAGGCATACCTGACCTCAGAAAGATACATATTATGGAGTGTATGGACACACTCAACACTACGGGCTCATCTGGCTACAAAAGCGCCCTGATCTTCTTGCAACATTTCCTTAAGTACTCAAACCAAGACAAACATCCTCCAAATAGAGAAAGGAACTAACAATTGGAATTTGCATTTATTATGTCCTGTCATGGAGAGTTTACACCCTTTAGGGACAGATGGTAATTTGCATGAAAGATGCTGGGAAAGGACACACCCTCTACAATAAGCAAACCATCTCTAAACTCTTAGGATCTTTATTAAAAAAGGCCCAATCCCAATTCTATTTTATACCCCTTCTCCTTGTCCCTTGAAACAGAGTGTCAAGGGGTAGGGATGAAAATATTCCGCTAAGAATTGGGACACCACTACTATGCCGTCAGACGTCATCATACGTCAATACACACACCTATGCTGGTGTGAATTAGAGCCTTTAATTATCGTTCTATATTAATGCGCTGCTTACTGACACACACACACACACACACATATCAGAGATCACGCAGCTCACACATCCAGGAGCAAAGATACTTGTCAACGCTGCCCCACGACTTTTATTAATAACAGTTTAAATACAGAATTGCTACATTATATTTTCCAGCAACAAGTGGATAAAATCGCTGTTTTTGAAGTAAACTCACTCTAAAAAGAGAAACAAAATCTCTCTCTCTTTCTGTCTCTCTCTCTCGCTCTCGAATTGGCAATATTTGAGAAAAGGGTTTAGCGATTTATAATTATTGGGGGGACTAGCCCCCCTCAATGTCTATGGTGGTTATCGCCCTGATCAGACATGAAAATATGTTGAGGCACTATCGTGCAGTCTGTAATGATATGACGTTAGCAAACTTTAGTGATTTTTTGCAAACATTTCTTTGAGTAACATGACCGTAAATATAAACTCACGATTGAAAGTAACATCAAAACAAATGATTACTTTTCGTTAAAATCTTTATTAATGCCCAAAAATGCTTACATTTATGTGTCTTTTTGTTCGCTCGCTCAGCCATGTTGCCGCTGTAGCCGGTTTATGCTGAGATAATTCATACCCCTTCGTTTGAAGTGTGGTCCCGAAAAATGGAAGGGCTAAGGGGTAGAATTGGGATTGGGCCTAAGGGTGCTTTCACACTAGCACTTTTGGTGCGCACCCGGGTTCGATTGACGTCAGAGTTCGGTTCGTTTGGATGATGTGAACGTTGTCTTCCGAACTCGGGTGCGCACCCGTGAACCATACCCGAGTCCGCTTAAAAAGGGTGGTCTGGGGTACGGTTCGCTGCTGATGTGAACGCAATCGTACCAAATCGCGGAAGTGAACCGCTATTAATGACGTATTATTTGATACAAATGTGTTTGTGTGTGTGTTTCACTCACTTTCCTGAGGAGCGTGACTGACGCGCTGCAAACAGAGAGCTGAATATCTCATTTCTGTTCGCCTTCAGCGTTCTTTAGAGCATTTGCAGAACATTCGTAAGACAGATGTAAGTGCCGTTATGTACAGATCGAAGCTTTGTAAACAAAACGAACGTTTCAAACGTTAATATATAAAAGTGCAGAGAACTGTGAAAGCACCCTGAGACATTTTAAATGATACCAAACATGACTGTGAATATCACAGTGAATGGAAGGATGGGTGGGGAAGGAAATGGGGAAAAAGGAACGTATACTGTAGGTGAGATAGAAGCTTTCCCGCATTATCTCTCTGTGAGATGTGGAAACAGATGCCTGTAAACTGTGTTTATATTGTCTGTATCTCGAGAGCTCAATGTGTCTGAGGTTCTTCCAGTCTTACAACTGTTTACCAGAGGTTGAATTTAGATTAGAGAAGTTGAGATCAGGGGCCTAATTTATAAAATGTTGCCTAGAAATGGTTGTACAATTAATTGAAAATAACATTACTTTTATTTTTTTATTTTTTTATATGACACCTATCGCGGCATTCCTATATAAGCTCTATTCCGTATTATTCAGCAGCTTTTCAGCTTGCTCGGGAGCAAATCAAACTGTTGCAGCGTGTTTCAGAACATCTGAAATCCACGTCTAAGATAAGTGAATGCTGTTTTAATCCATATCGCTGTGTATATTACCTGGTCTGCTAATAAAATTTAAAAAAAAAAGATGTTATCAGTTTTGCATCGTTTGCAGGAGCGAAATATTAAGCATATTTGCAGCAGCATTTACGCATCTGTGTCATACAGCTGGACTACACGTAGTCTAGATCATGTAACTTAATCGCTCTGAGGACACGCCGATAGTTAAGGCCATGAGAACAAGTTTAAATGAAACAAGCATTCTCGTGTATACGTTTCAACTGGGGTTGCTGTATTCAGTCGCTGCACAATCTCAATGTTACGGTTGTTTATTTCTAAGGTTGGTGTTTCATTAGCTGTGTGAGCCTCTGGTTCCTCACTTGCTGAGCTTGGGGTGATGCTTCCCCCATAAATATATTAAGCAACATTTCCTGCTAAATTTCTTATTTCATTCTCATTGTTTAATGCTATGTTGGCAAATATGCTATTGTCAAATATTGCTTGTTGTTCAGTAACATGTTGGTTTGCTAGGCACGCTGTTGCTTTAGGCTGGTGTATTGGTTGTATTTTGACACACTGGTAACATTAACCCTACCCAGTTAAACTTGCCACAGCTGAGGCTTGTTTTTAAATCTGTTTAAGACCGTCTGATATGAAACAGACTTGCCGCTTAAGGCTCATCTAGTATTGCTGTTTCATTAAACACATATATGTATGATTATTTCCATCAAGCTGTGTTTAAGTCCATGATATGCTGTTGCTTAAAGCTATACAGTGTATCGTAATGTGCTTGATACTTAACTTGCAGTATGTAGATTTTGCTACCAAAGGTGTTATTAATGCTAACGATCATCTGGATAGGGCAACATGCTGTTGCCTAAACTTCGGGTATCGACCATATGCTGTACTGCATTAAAGAGGCATGCTGCTCTTCTCAGCTGCTTATTAAAGAAGAGCACCCCTTCAATGCTTCTCTTCTTAAAGGGCATGCTGCCCCAGTCTATGCTATTTGCTTTGCTTTGCTTTAAAGCTATTAGGGTATTGGGATTTTGCTTGCTTGTTACGGCTTATCTAGTGTTCAGTATCATATTTGTCGCTAGACTTGCTTGTTGCTTTAAGCTATTGGTTGTTACTGCAAGTGCTGGTACTTGGTTAAACTTGCAACAGCAAGAAGCTAATGGTTAAGCTGTTGTTTAGGCCATCCGATTGTTCTTGAAATATGCTTGCTGCTTATGGCTCATCTAGTATTGGGAATGTTATTTCCTTAAGTT
>NW_015506900.1:144694-157885 GCF_001515645.1 Sinocyclocheilus grahami
GATAGTCAGGTTGGTTTATCTTGAATAAAGTGTTACACTTAAATATCATTAAGTACATTAATGATATCTGCCTGGTTCTGTTCTGTTAACCCTAGGGGGGTTATTATTGCTGCTCTCCCTGCTCATTCATGACAGGCTGCATGGATGGGCAGGGAGTTTTTTGCCCAGAACAGAACCATACTGACAAACCAAAGTTTATGCTAAGTATCTATCATTTTGACGATAGTGGTCCTGACTGAAATTAAGTGTTAGCGTTAGTTCTGGCAGGTCACGTGAGTCAAGCTTGCATCAGCTGATTCTCAGCTGATCACATCTACCTATAGGCGAGGGTGTAACTTTGGTTTGAGAACTGGTGGGAACACAAAATGGGGGAAAATGTTTTTGATTTGAATCCCATTTCTTGCATGTACATGCATTTGGGGACTATGGTGATACAAAATCTAGGAAATAATGTTGATTAATGATCAATTTTGCCAAAAAGAATAGTAGGCTACTAAACGATGTATAAGAAAAAGATGTCTTACTTTAATAGTGGTCGATCGCCAAGACTTGAGAGAATCATTTTATAAAGTCGAAAATGTTCACCATTAATGTTTTGAATAATGTTTAAATGTGAGACTCAATTTCCACTGTTGAACAAACTTTATTTCAAACTAACCACTGTACCTGAAAATAAATCACTTGTTGCACAGGACAGAATGTTCTACATCAGTGGTTCTCAGACTTTTTAGAGTGGAGTACCCCCTGAGGCATTTCTACTTAGGTCTACCCCCTCTCTTCCACTTAGACTGCACCTTTTTCATTAAAGGACAATATTTGCCCCCTAAATTGACTTTCCAGTGCATTTTTTTATCTTTATAAATAGAATATTAAAGTAAAAAAAAAAACTTCAATAGATTAATATGCAATGATTTAAAAAAAAAAGTGAAAAATTCTTTTAAATACTAAAACCGCCAGTAGGTGGTGATAAGTCACTGTCTTAATGCGTGAGTCATCGAGTCATTTGTTCATTCAGTAACTAAGCAAGTGGCTGTATTTATAAATTAATCATTGAATCAATGACTTTCGCAAACGATTCGTTCACGAAACACCGCAAAACTCAGCATTTTGTTCGCGTACCCCCTCTGTCGCCTCACATACCCAAGTTTGGGAACCACTGTTCTACATTAAATATTTAGTTAACAACAGTCTGTTAACTTACCTAGCAACAGTGTATGTTAACGTTAGCTCAGTCAACGTAGGCTAACATTAACAGGTGTAGACAGAAAATATGATTATCCTGACCTGAGCTAATTTACTGAATCAACCAACTCGCTCCTTTCTTTCTTTCTTTTCATCCATGATGACATTAAAGTCATCTGTTGCTGCTTCTGGCGTTTCATTGCTGACTGTGCCGCTACCTGCTCATTAGAACTTTCAGTGAGCTATTTTTAGAGTGTGCACGCGACGTTCCTGGACGCGCGAATCTGTGCCCTGATTTTGAAAAGTGGGGGGCACATGTCCCCCCTGTCCCCAGTGGAAATTACGCCCCTGCCTATAGGAATACGACGCCTATCGCGGCATTCCTATATAAGCTCTATTCAGTATTATTCAGCAGCTTTTCAGCTTGCTCGGGAGCAAATTACCCTCCTCCATCCCCAGCTCCTCCTTTCGCCACAGTCAGGACTTGGCTTTCTGATATTCCTTGCTAGTTAGAGTCCTTGATCTTGAATAAAGTGTTACACTTAAATATCATTAAGTACATTAATGATATCTACCTTGTTCTGTTCTGTTAACCCCAGGGGTGTTATTATTGCTGCTCTCCCTGCTCATTCATGACAGGCTGCATGGATGGGCAGGGAGTTTTTTTGCCCAGAACAGAACCATACCGCCAAACCAAACTTTATTCTAAGTATCTATCATTTTGACGATAGTGGTCTTGACAGAACTTATATTGTATAGTAGCAGGGCTGGCCCAATCCTTTATGGGGCCCTAAGCAGTATTTTATTTGGGGGCCCCTGGGTGCCGCCAATATCACTGATTATTGTCAATGCTTGATTATTCGCACACTATGAATCTAACACACCCATTGTCAATTGTATGTGTTGTAGCTGTGTTGCTTACATCATACCAATGGCTGCCTGGCATGTTTTTAC
This sequence comes from Sinocyclocheilus grahami, assembly GCF_001515645.1. NCBI lineage: Eukaryota > Metazoa > Chordata > Actinopteri > Cypriniformes > Cyprinidae > Sinocyclocheilus > Sinocyclocheilus grahami. Next base: position 146,831 of record NW_015506900.1, read on the forward strand.
CCTTCTACTATTTTTAATTGTAACAGTAGCAAACCCCCAAGAGTGGTCAGGTGTTAATTTGCAATTTTAACATTCAAAGTCTTACAGTACTAAGTGGCATACTTACTGTGGTGTACTGAAAATTAGCTAAATAAACCAGCAGACAATGCATTTATGGAGCAGAATGTTATTTTAACAACTGTAAGAGAAACAGGTCAATTTAGCTCAAAGGGAATCATTTAAGATTTTACACAACATACATTATTAAACACAGCAGCAAGCCAACAAATCTTAATATAGCCTACTTTTGCGGTCTGTGCTATATTCTAATATAATTATGCCTCATTTAGCTAGTGTAAATAATGTTAAGCTGCTATCAGTGCCAAGTTAATGAAACAATCTTATTTTTATTACAAAATATACATACCCAGGAACGTTATTTTTACACAGAAGACAAAAACTTTTAACCTAAAACTAAGTAAAATGTTATATTATAATATATTAAGATGGCAAGGCTATTTACGGATGTTTAATCAAACATGAACTTCCCTAAAACAAGAAGATACATAGGCTATACCCCAGCCAGGCACAATTGCCCCCTCAGAGCTGACTTGTGCCTCCCAGCTTTATTTCACTTGTACTCAAAATCTAGCGGTGCTCTCAGATCACACACATGAGTCAATAAAATAAAGACTACAGAGCATTCATTACTATACAGAGAAAAAGGAGAGCATCCAGAACATTACAGAAAAAAGTATATTGTATTGAGTAAACAATTTTGCAATTCTGTAAAAAAGTATAGTAATTACAACTAAGGTGAATATATTGTATAGGCCTACTGTATGTACTGCAAGAATAGTATTGTGCTGAATATTGAATAGTACTGAATGTTTGTATATATTCAGCACTTGAATACTGCAAATAGAACTCTAAATGAATAGCATGTTATAGTACACTCAAATAGTGCAAGTTGTGCAATTGCAAAATCAGGGTCAATGTGAGATTCATTCCGTCTCAGCATCATGTCTTTGTGCTTGAGTCCGGCCTGAGGACTTTGTCATTCGGTCACCTGTGCCACTTGTGCATGCTGAACTGGTTCATATGTTGTACTGTTGGTTTGATCACATCATTAGAAACAAGTGTGAACAATTTTGAATCGTTGTGTGTAAACGATGACAACTGTGCTTTAGTTGTTTAATTTTTGCCACTTGCGTTTAGCATTTTGCAGCACAAATGCATCAGTGTGATAAGTGTTTAAGTGAATGAGAATGTTTAGAGATTTTCAAAAAGAGTGCATGAGATTTGCAAATAGCCTAACTGCCTGAATGTGTTTAAGGTTTAGCAGAAAGAGTGGTTTATTGGTTTAAGCTAGTGAGAATTTGGTTCAGAGATTGGGGATTTTAGCAATTCAGAAAAACTATCGGTTAAGGCTAGATGGGATACAGCTGTGACTGCTGGGCATGCGCACATCAATATGCCCAATTTTTGTAACGCTGAACAACAATAATTACTGTATTTGCATTATTGTAAGGGGTAGGTGTAGACATTAATAAAACACAATCTAATAGGTAGCAAATTTAATTTATTGTTAACCGAATCTATCCCGGCTGTGCCTCACACGTCCTGAAAAGTGAAGCTGCAGGCTCTTTGATCGCCCCCTGGTGGCTGGCTGCAGTACAGGTCATAAACCCCGCCCTCTCCATGTAAACGAATGGGACTTGAGTCAAAACAAAAAATAAAATTACACTTCCAATACAATTTTCCGTGTTTGATACCGTGGCTCCACCTCACGACACTACTCTGGCTCCAAACAAATCTCTACTGCACAGACTCTGGCTCCAAATGACGTCATTTACTCAAGATGGCAGCGGCCATACTGTGATGCTTTGGCTTCACTTTTATATAGTGGAAGGAATAGGAGATGCATCGTCCGTCTTTTTTTACAGTCTATGATCTATCCCTTCAGCTGAAAAACAGAAGACATCTGTCATAAATGACCATAAATGGATAAGGAAGTGTGACGCCGCTGCTCAGCTGGGAAGTCATTGGCTGTGAATTTCCCTTGTCACCTGCAGGACTGTCTGTGGTTGGACTATCTTTTAACCCAAATTAAACGGCGCATGTTACAAAAGTATGTTTTGCTGATATTATCACATTTGTAATATATTAAGTCTACAATGAAGTGTTGCTATGTTGAGAGAAATTACTCCTTTAGCGAGATCCTAAGCATAACTTCAATGAACTACAAATAACAGCGCCACGTTTTCCTGTTCCATCGATAGAATGACAGAGGCTTGTGGGTAATGTAGTTTAAAACTTTTTATTAACGAAATGAAATGAATATCTTTAATAGAAAACTGAATATGTTCATTGTGCAAACCTCTGATATATTTGAGAGGCAGGCTAAAATTTGGTATTTTAAAGTGAGCAGTTTTTGAAATGCCTTTATGCCAACTTTCCTAAATATTTCTGAAAACTGTGCCCAACATGATTTTATCAACATAGCATAAGTACTAATCCTGCCGGTTTTCTCTTTGATATGTTAATTGGACTTCACAGCCATTTGAAATGTGCATTTTTTTTTTGGCTCTTCCATGGGGTGCTACTGGGCCCCTGGGGGTAGAAGGGCAGTAAAACCTACATATATGTATTCTCTTCATCATGGACAACAAACTGTGTTGTCACATTTATATTTGACCATTTTCACAGTCCACCGTTTTCTATTCTTAAGTCATGCCTCTTATAGCTTTTGTCAGGACATTGTGAGGCCATCTGATGAAACGTGGAAAAATTAGAAAGAAATGCTTTCATCATCATAATAATAATAATAATAGATTATTTCTTAGATTTTTTTTTTTTTTTTTTAAGTAAACACCAATAAATATCGTGGATGAACCTGCAACAACTTGTCATTATCTATTCCCCACTGTTAAGCAGTAATCAAGGACAATTTATACACATTGATCAGTGGCGGTTCTACATTGAATTACACCCTGGGCGAGACCCCCTAAATTCTGCACAAACAGTTATATTTTATTATAACAACATAGTGAAAGAGAAAATTTATATTTCTCAATTGCACAAATCCTTCATTAGAACATTTCAAAAACACGCTTAAGAGAATCCAGTTATTTAACTATTGCAATTACAACAGAAAACACACTTTTTAAGGTGCACAAGCTCCACCTTCAACATTGCCAAAAGACAATGAACACAATTCTGCACAAAATATGACTGTATAAGTTATCAGAACTTAAATATACACTATATACATAAATGTGCCAAAAATATATATAAAAAAATGTAACAAGAGCAGAGAGCAACAATAATATAAAATATTAAGAATAATATACAAATAAAATATAGAATATTCTAAATGGCACAACTCCATCACACAAATGTGAAAACACACTGAAGATAATCTAATTATTACACTATTGCACTAAGAACAGAAAACTAAAACCTGACCTTTCTGGCCTTCCTTGAAGCAAAATCATCAATGATGTCATCGTATGAATTATTTATCTTATTATAAATAATAATAAAAAGCTAACTGTAACATCCAAGCAGAAAACACAACAGTGAATTTCTGTTCAGTGAAGTATAAAATTGCCTTTATTACAATCACAATCACCTGCTTGCCTGTAAGCCTACTTAGTATATCCTATTTTTAATAAACTGTATACTGAGTTTGTTTTTGAGTGAGTGTGTCTTCCTTCATTGGCATGAACGGCTCGATTAGTTCCTGTATCAAATGAAGGCCCGCCTTCTGAAATACGAAATGTGCTGTGATTGGTTAGCTGGGCCAGTGTGTGCTGTGATTGGTTAGCTGGGCCAGTGTGTGCTGTGATTGGTTAGCTGTGTCAGTGTGTGCTGTGATTTGGCTCCACTTGGCGCCTGGTCGGGAAATGTCACGCCCCTTAACATAGCCGCCTGCGAGCATCAGTGTAAATATTGAGTCAATATCAAATCAATTTGAGCGTGATTTTAAACCCGGATGATTGTAACCACTCTAAGTTCGTTCCGACATAGTGATAGCACTCATTGCTAGGTTGCACCATTCATACGGGACATGTCCCGGCCAGGATTGTAATATTGCCTAAAATATCCAGGTTTTGGCTGTTTGCACTGTGCAGGTCGATCGTTGTGTGACATTCGGCATAGAGAGCAGAGCAGACGGCTCCTTATGCTTTCGAATAGCTCTTGCACCTACTTTGGTGTCTTTTTTTTATTTTTTTTATCGGTACGCAACGATGCTCACATGCGCATATTTGCATCGCTTTAAACATTCCCTGTAGATCTCACCATCTCGCACGTAGCCACACGATTGGTCGATTATATACAATACCTGCATGTTATTTGGACAAACGTGTCCCGTATGAACAGTGCATATTGCCACCTTACTCGTTGCCTTCTCTAGTGCAGGTCAACCAGGTCTCGTCCCATTTGTCGGTCATCATCACAAATCCCAGAAAATATGCGTTGTAGTCCAAAAGAGTTGTTTGTTGTAGTTTTTGAAAAGTGATTTCTGTTAAATAAAATATCTCCTTTTGAATTGGACTTTGAGCTTTGTAACTTTGCAGATCTTTTATTATGCTCAAACAGCAGCATTACAGACTAACTAAAGTTGAAAAAGTGAAAAAGCATAATAGGACCCCTTTAAATGTTTTCTTTATAACGGTTATGGGAGGACGCTTAATTCATCGCGTTGCGTTCTTATTCTGTACCATTCTGCTTGCCTGTAGGCTACATATATATTTTTTTTATTATCTGTATACAGGATTTGGTGTTCGTCCATTATAAGCCACATTAAGAGTTTTCTTTATAGTGGTTTTCGAAAATGCTTGCAATTCAGCGCGTTGCCTTTTATATTCGCTCATCTGCTTAAGTACATATTTTTAATAAACATACTGAAATTTTGGCTTTTTATATGGTTATCTTCGTCCATATAGCTAAGCCATATTAAGTGTTTTATTTAAGCTAACGGTTTTCTATGAGGGAGATGACAATGCTTAATGTGAAACTTTAACCGTTGCACTCATTCTGGGCTATTGTTTGTCTGTAAATATAGGCTATTTATAAATAAGCTGTGCAGCACCTGCAGGACTTGCACATCCATGTCTGTCAATTAAAATTTCCGTCAGTAATTTCATTAACAAATTATAAATATATAATTAATAATTATATGTAATTTGTTGTAAATATACATTCATATGTGTAAGTAGTAGTAATAATAATAACGGAATAAGCAGGCTAATCAGCCAAAATTCTAAAGTTTTTAATAAAGGTGTATATTCTGTAGCCTAATGTTAACAGATAAATTGGATCTTGTTAAGAATTTTTGGGAGAATATAGGACAGAAGTCAAACCTTTATGGCAAATTTATATCTTGTTCAATTATTTGACCGAACTGACAAATGACATTGAAAAATCACTGACTAAATGTAAAGGACACTTCATTATTGTTAATAAAGAATAACAATTTGGTCCCTCTGTAAATTCTCTTTGCCACCTTGAAGAATTCTTGTAGGATTGACAGCGGAACTAACAGATACATCACTAGGATTAATCTTAGCCTGGTTCAACCAGGATAACTGGAAAATCCCAGCTTAATCCCTTATCTTGCTTTTGTGCAATACCCCCCTGGTTTGCTCTGTCTGTGCTTTTTGTTTACAGAGGCACTCTCGGTCGTGTGTTGTTATGGGACGCGAGTATTCGCACTTTCCAATAACCAAATTAAAAGTCTCGACGTGTAGATGCTAGCATCCTGTTAGCAATTAGTTTAGCAACAGTTTAGTCTAGCGTAGCTCCAGTTAGCACCACGTTCTATAGAACAAATACGATTTGTAGTCAGTGGGTTCTACAGTTACCGTTGCGACCAGCTATAATCATAAGAAAATGCCATCAGATAAAAAAACGACTTACTCGTTTAGTGTGGTTTTCATCCTCCATGCTAAATCTCTTCGCTTGTGTGTGTTCGAAATCTCCCTTCAGAAATTTGTGTGTGCGGGATGCGGGAGAATAAAATGATTCACGGGACTCCCGCAAAATAGAAATATCTAAACATAAAATATCTAAAACAAATAAATTGTTATTCAGCTATTGCACAAAAGCAACATTAACTAATATAAAATATAAACGATTAACAGGTGCAAGCGTATGCTGAGTTTCTATTTAGGCTATAACACGTGTTTGCAGCGTTAAGCAATGCAGTGCTGAAATCTGGGTGCTCACGAATCCTCTCATTATAACACGAATTGTAGACATTATGAACGATTAATTATGCTTATATTTATTGTGTTATAATCTGATTTCTGATATATAAAATTATTTGTGAGATATTATAACTATGAACTTGCATTGTGCCGCGTAAACATGAAACTATGTCTGCGTTTGTGATCGGAGAAATGACAAACTACAAACGCTACTCTACACTGCTCAAAACTTGCGCTTAAATCGTCAATGGCAAATTCTTTAAATATAAAAAACGTACTTACAGTCTGTGAGTCAGAACAGCCAGCATTGTAGTCTACTCTACCAGGATCAGGAAACAGTAAATATATATACATAAAATGCGCTGGACACATTGGAATATTTGGGTTGAACTCTTCTGGAACAGTATTGTAAATACAACTTAACCACTGATTTCTAGTTGTGTCCACTTTTGGAAGGTCAAACAAAGTAGTTTCGCTTTCACAATGAAACAGCGTCACACACGGAGGCCTAGAGTGAGCAGAGGCCAGCGGCCTAGAGTGAGTGGAGGCGGGCGGGCTTGCGGCAACCACATGTGGCGACCCCGGGCTGGACTCCGCTTCGTCCACAGGTGAAAGCCGATCCGGCGATCCACAGCGCGAAGTTGATGTATTTCCTCAGCGTCTGCGTTTGTGATCGGAGAAATGACAAACTACAAACGCTACTCTACACTGCTCAAAACTTGCGCTTAAATCGTCAATGGCAAATTCTTTAAATATAAAAAACGTACTTACAGTCTGTGAGTCAGAACAGCCAGCATTGTAGTCTACTCTACCAGGATCAGGAAACAGTAAATATATATACATAAAATGCGCTGGACACATTGGAATATTTGGGTTGAACTCTTCTGGAACAGTATTGTAAATACAACTTAACCACTGATTTCTAGTTGTGTCCACTTTTGGAAGGTCAAACAAAGTAGTTTCGCTTTCACAATGAAACAGCGTCACACACGGAGGCCTAGAGTGAGCAGAGGCCAGCGGCCTAGAGTGAGTGGAGGCGGGCGGGCTTGCGGCAACCACATGTGGCGACCCCGGGCTGGACTCCGCTTCGTCCACAGGTGAAAGCCGATCCGGCGATCCACAGCGCGAAGTTGATGTATTTCCTCAGCGACCAGCACGGATCAGCTCCAGGCATGATGAAGCGGATATTGTCCTCTTTTGGAAGGCCAAACAAAGTAGTTTCGCTTTCACAATGAAACAGCGTCACACACGGAGGCCTAGAGTGAGCAGAGGCCAGCGGCCTAGAGTGAGTGGAGGCGGGCGGGCTTGCGGCAACCACATGTGGCGACCCCGGGCTGGACTCCGCTTCGTCCACAGGTGAAAGCCGATCCGGCGATCCACAGCGCGAAGTTGATGTATTTCCTCAGCGACCAGCACGGATCAGCTCCAGGCATGATGAAGCGGATATTGTCCTCTTTTGGAAGGCCAAACAAAGTAGTTTCGCTTTCACAACAAAACACACAGCGCATTCACGACATGGAGGCGGCGGCAACAACAATACTACAGCGAGAATAAAAGTTACGCCTTCTGTCTTTGTGTGAACATTTGGGCGGTGTTATGCAAATCTTCCCACATCGTGACGTAGACATGTGGGGGCGTGTTAGAACGAGCCATTTTAGGCAGGCGTGGTTGATTCTTAACTTTTATAAAGAATATCTCTTTGGATTTGAGACTTTAGTCTTTGCAACTTTACAGATCTTTTTTATGCACCAAGAGCTTGTAACACTCCAAAGATAATGGAAAAATTAAAATGGCATCATATGACCCCTTTAAATAAAAAGTTAGTTGAAAGGGTCACAGTGTAGAAACAATGATCCAGAGAAAGATTACTATTCAATAAAGAAAAAAAAGTTTATTTTGCTGTGAAAGTGCATGATATTCTAGGCTGCCCATGAAAGCTTTTTTCAGTGTACATATAGTTAATAGGCCTATAGCAATATGTACAGTATAAATATCCTGTAGACTGTGTGATGATATGACGACTAAAAAATGCCCACCCAGGATATCTGCCAGCCCACCCTTCTATAGCCATCAAGAACCGGGCCTGGAACATACTCCACTGGAACTCACAGTGAACTAACAGAAAATGTCACTGAACAGTCAGAAAAGAGATCTGAATTTCCACGGGACTAATATTATCACAGGACCTCGGTGTTCGGCGAAATATGGTAGGTCATTTGCGGGGGAATTTTTACTTTACAAATTACAGACATGGCCGATTCGCACGGGATTAAAGGGATAGTTCACCCAAAAATTAAAATTTGATGTTTATCTGCTTACCCCCAAGGCATCCAAGATGTAGGTGACTTTGTTTCTTCAGTAGAACACAAACTGAGATTTTTAAGTCAAACCATTGCAGTATGCCAGTCCTATAATGTCAGTGGATAAAATCACGCCTTTGAGAGTCATAAAACATACACAAACAAAACCAAATTAAACCCTGCGGCTTGTGATGATACATTGATGTGAAAAGGCACAAAACGATTGGTCTGTGCAAGAAACTGAACAGTATTTATATAGTTTTTTACCTCTGATATTCACCGCAATGTCCGAACTGTCCTGAGCACGTTCGAGTTAGTGTTGGGTCGTTCTTGAACGAATCTTTAATGTGACTCGGGAAGAACGAGTCGTCTCTGGGAGTGATTCGTTCAGTCACGCATGCGCAACATCCTATAGGTTCTGTACTGGAATTAGTCAAATAGTTCACCTGTCTTGAGTCTTCGAGTTTTTCCGAGTCATTCGTTCATCACGTGACAGCCCCATACACTTAACCAATGTAGTCTGAGCCGGAAAAAGAATTGAATAGTTCATCCATCGAGTCTTCGGGTTTAAGTCATTCCTTCATCACGTGACAGCCCCATACGCTTTAACCAATGCAGTCTGAGCCGGAAAGAGAATTAATTAGTTCATCTCGAGTCTTCGGGTTTTTCGAGTAGATCGTTCATCACGTGACAGACCCTTAAACTTACCCTATGCAGTCTGAGCCGGAAAGAGACTTAATAATAATAACCAACTCCTTATTACCTTTGTTTCAACATTCAGTGTTATGGAAAATAACCATCATGACAGAAATTCACACATTTATAAACTGTAAGAAGTAAAAAGCTACAATTTGAGACCAGAAACGCATCACGTAACTGTAAGAGTAAATAATAATTATAATAATGATGATGATGATGATGATGATGATAATAATAATAATAATATTAACTATGCACCCGTTTGTAAGGAAGCTTGTAAATTAACTAATTTCTCTATCCAATGCTGTCACGTCACGTGACAAAAGAACGAACAATTTGAAAGACTCGAGAGATGAACTAATCAATTCTTAATCAGAATGTGCTACGTGGAAAAATTAAAAACTGGTTTGACAAAGGTGTAATTTTTGTTTTAGATTTGTTAAAAAAGGATGCTAACTCCTATTCCTATTCTGAATTTTCAGAAATCTTTGAGGTGGATACCTCACCTAGTGTATGAATGGGTTATTAATTCTATTTCACCTAAACTGTTACATTCGGTTAGGGCAAATTGTTACAGATCTTCAAAATGTGAAATGCCCAAAAATTGTATTGGAGGTCTGGAGCTTTCTAATGTTAAATGTAACAATTTCTGGATTAGAAAAATCCTTATTAAGTTTATTTTAATTTATTTATGATTTATTTATTTAAAAAAAAAAGATGTTTAACTTTTATTTATTTGTTTTTAGTCTGTTTATATTTCATTTTTATTATTCTTTTATACTATTTAAATTTCATTTATGTATTTATTGTTTTGTATTCTGGGTGTGTGTATTTTATTGCTATGACTGTATCCCGCGTGAATGTTATATCTTCAATAAAAAAAAATAAAAAAAAGAACTAATCAATTATTTTTCCGGCTCAGGGTAAGCTTAAGGGTAAGCTTAAGTTTAGGGTAAGTTTAAGGGTCTGTCACGTGATGAACGAATGACTCGAAAAACCCGAAGACTCGATAGATGAACGAATCAATTCTCTTTCCGGCTCAGACTGCATTGGTTAAGTTTATGCTGCTGTCACGTGATGAGCGAACGACTCGGAAAACCCGAAGACTTGTCAGATTAGAGGTGAGGTGAGCCAATCATAGACTGAAGACCCAGGTAAACAATGAATTAATCTTTTCTGTTTCTTAAAACTTGTTTGTAGTGATAATGTGATCAACGTTTGCGTTAGTAAACGTGTTAGGGAAGTAACACGTAACATTTTAATTGTATTTTGCTAAAATGAACGAAATGACTCGAAAAAAGATTCATTCATTTTGCTGAACGAGACTCAAAGGTCCGAGTCGGTAAAATGATCCGAACTTCCCATCACTAGTTCGAGTCTTCTTCTTCAGCCTGCCCGTGAGGCGTCTTCTTCTTGCTTTACGGCGGATCGCAGACTTATAAGTGCATTACCGCAAATAGGCGTAATTTGCGGGTGGGACGGGTGGGACATGTCCCCACCACTTTTTGCCAGGGTCGATACTGTCCCTACCACTTTTTGAAAGTAATTGAAAAATATATTGCGGAAGGTAGACTATGTATTAAAGGGAAAACAAGATCAACAAATCATTCTTCATAACCTAATTAGGGTGATAAAAAAATTTGACTGCTTATGCATGCATAACTCGTACAGTGCAATAACGATATATTTGCAGCTGTCGCACTTTTCGTAATGTCATTAGGCTATAGCATTTTATTTTAAAAACGGAGAGCTTCCTTGTGCTAAGTATAGGCCTGCCCTCTACAAAGGTTTTTCTAGTCAACTAGTCGCACGTTAGCCTATATTAAATTGATTAATATAATAATATATTAATTATTAAATAT
>NW_015506901.1:0-1763 GCF_001515645.1 Sinocyclocheilus grahami
TTATGGAGAAAACCAAGTCAAGTGAGCGTTTTAGAAAGTGTGTGCTTCCGTATCTGAGATTTCTGATACCTTATGTGTCTTGGTGAGGTGTCTTGGTGAGGTGTCATGTGTGTTCGGTGCTCGAGGGCTCTGAATGCGCCCATTGTGATAAATTTCCAATGCGAAAGCTCTGTTGAGGGGCAAGCATCTGCATCTCGTGGTTCGGGTCCCACTGTTGCTGAGGCACAGCATAGACTCAGATTGTGGGGTTCACAGGTCGAGCTTGCAGAAAAGTTTGAGAAGGGTATGGACCTTTTGAAAGCTTCTGCTGTGAGCTCAGGCGCTCGGCGGGATCCAGACACTCTTTCTCTTCAGTCATCTGATCCCGCGGATAGCACTACATTGGGCTCATCTGGTGAAAGTGAAGACATGGATGTGGTTGGTGGTGGAGATGAGATTGTGAGCACTGAATCTTCCCAACCTAGCTCCAGTCCTGCATACAGGGAAATGTTGGACGTAATGGCGTGCGCTACTAAGAGGCTTGATTCAGTCTGGTCACGCTAAAGGCAGAAGCCTGCCCATGGCAGATTATACAAGCAATTTCTAGCCGGTCATGAAATCCCCTCCCCCAAGATTCTCCCCTTTCTCCCTGACCTCCACATGGAGTTAGTGAGATCGTGGGACAAGCCATATTCAGCTCGTCTGTATCTCTTTCAGCATGCGAATTATGCTAATGTTGAGGGTGTGGCTGAGCATGTATATGCGAGCCGTGCTCTCTGTTGAGGAGACGTTTGCGAGCTCTCTCTCCCAGGGTAAGTCATCTTCTTTAAAGGGGTCATGAACTGAGAAATCAAAATTCCCTTGATCTTTTGACATATAAGAGGTCATTGCCTGTAAGTATTAGAACTCAAAACTTTCTTGTTAGTCTAAAAACAGCTTCTATTGAAGCTAATCTGCCAAAATGACAGGTTGTGGAATGTGCCTCTTTATGACGTAATAGTAATGGCTAAACCGCACCTCCATAGAAGATCAACGCCAGCTTCTACATCACTGCCTGTTTAGCCCCACCCACCGATTCGTGCATATAGTAGGTAAATGACGAGAGAGGCAAACGCAGGTCTACGCAGAAACCACACGATAAAGATGGCTCTGAAAACAACAAAATGCTGTGCAGTGCCAAATTGTGGAAAAACACATTCTTTGCATTGCCTTCCTTCTGATCCTAACTTTAGGAAAGAGTGAAGAACTTTTATTTTTTATGAAGATCCAGACCACGTCAGTAAAACCTTGTTCACTTCATTTTACCGCAGATTAATTTACAAACAAGGCACAATTTGACGCAGGATTTTCAGAAAGATTGATACTAAAAGAATCTTGCAGATATCGGGAAGAAGGAGAAATCCTTTCTTCTTGATGCTCTGCTCTCGCTTTCAGGGCTTTTCTGCACTTCCGTCGAGGTGGTGGTCGAGAAGTTCAGGAAGGCAAAGGCGCAGTCCGCTGCTTCCAGGAAGTTCATTCCCCGCTGTCCCAAGTCTTCCTCTAAAACCTCTGAGGAGCTGGTCCGTCTCGATCTGAGGATCATAGACAGGATCAGAAAAGCATCATGGCCACTCGTGCCCCTCCTCCCTCTAGGGCTCTGAGGCTGGACTAATGATGTTCTTATGTGTTCTCTGGCTAGCGAACCACTGACTGATGGTCCGGCCTCTCTCTTGTGATGTGGGCTTTTTTCAAGTACTCTCAGTGGTCGGGCTGTCCCTCTTATCAGGTTTTTTTTTTTTCAAATT
>NW_015506901.1:2643-9658 GCF_001515645.1 Sinocyclocheilus grahami
ATATGGACAAACTGCCAGTACAGAACTGAGTGTGTGGAGGACAGAGATCTGAGATTCTGAATGAGACACTGAAAAAGAGACACACAAGCACTTTATCATGTACTATATCTGAACGAGAGAATAAGAAATAAATCAGCTCACAGTTTCTATTGACTCTCACCTCTGACTGAGATCCAGCTCTTGGGTGACTCTCCTCTCTCTGAGTGTTTGCAGTAGTAGAAACCCTCATGTGACTTTGAGACATTAGAGATGATCTCTGTAGTTTGATTCTGGATGAGTGATTCATCTTTATAGAAATCAGCTCTGAGGTTTGGTGGGGTTGAATGTTGATATAAACAGCGTAGAGTCAGATTATCTCCTTCAGTCACAGGATGAACAGGACTCTCCAGAATCACATCAGCTACAGAACAGAGGAAACATGAGCTGATGACAAATAGTCAAAGACTATATGAAAAATATGATAACAAAAAATAAAGGTTTTATGTTTTATGATAAATCTAGATTTTTTTTTTACTGCCTGCCATTGAGTGTTTTTTGCCCACTGATGCATCCTGCACTTGTTTAATCAACCTGCTTTATGTATTGATGTGTAAACTGCCAGTGAAATAAATAAATACATAAACAGACTCACAGTGTACAGTGATATTAACAGGATGATAGTTCTCTCCAGATTCAGACTGACACCAGTACACTCCTGTGTCTGATGTGATGGTGGAGCTAAATGTACATGTAGATCCTGTTTGTGATGCCCACACTGATGATGAACAATCGTCCAGCCTCAAACTCTCTGTGTTTATTATTCTCGATTATTGCCGTTTCCATAGACATCAGCGTGTATTTTACAAACTGTAAATGTATGGTTTTGCTAGTACTTGTGTACTTAAATGTCTGAAACCTAAAATAAGCATTATATGGTTGAAAACACTGAATATTTGTCATAATATGACAAGCGCTCAGCGCGTCCAATCTGGCTCCGCGCCGGCCAAAGCGAGAAAGCGGAATTAAATTCAGTGGTTGATGACGTGATGCACTGAAAGTTCTAATCACACCGGTGTGATCGTAGGCGTTAAAGGGTTAATAGCTCAAATGAGATCCTCAGATCCTTCACCCATTACCTGTGGAAAAATCAGTGTAATGCTCAGCTTATAGAGGCTGCTGCATTTGCTATATGCTATATTTTGGAACGGCGAGTTTTGGTTTCTGAAACAGTACATTAAAAATCAAGAAATCTGATTTCTCATGATACAGAGTAATCAGTTAGTGTCTCATATAACACACTCTCACACATTATTGTTTAAGTATGGTTTCATTCATTCGGTTTGACCAGTGACCCATACTGGCTGTGTGTTGCTGTAGGTTGTATAATAACCTCTCTGCTCTGCACACATAAACTCCTGTGTGTTTTAGAGCAGCAGAACTGAAAGTATAGTTTCTTCCAGCTCCTCTGCTGCTGTCTGAAAGGAGATTATAACGATTTCTGTAGTCTGTAAACAGTAAAAATGTGCAGTTACCTTAAGAAGCTGTTTCCACAGAAGTCTTGTAAATTACCTCTGGTATAAAACGATTTAGATTGACTCCGTATTTTTTAATCTCAATAATATTTCTTACTTGAACAATAATAGTTAATTCAGATGTTAAGGCATGAAGCACATTATATCTTACCTGATGAAACCGCGTACCAGCTGAATGTCCAGCCTGTAGAGGAGCCGTAAACCTCACAGATCAGAGTCACTGGATTTCCTTCAGTCAACCACTTCTGTGGAGAAACACTTAAAACTGCTCTGGGAACTGAAATTGAGAAATCACTCATTTAATAACATGTAAAGAGTGTGTGTATGAAGAGATGATCAAACTCACCTACTGTCAGTGTAACTGCATCACCGATGTTTGATGTTTGTGATCCTCCTCTCTCTGCTCCATAACAGAAGTATTTACCTGCGTCAGACTCAGTAACAGGACTGAATGTGTGTTCCTGTAGTTCACTGAAAACACTGTTTGAACCGTCTTTATACCAGCTGTACTGCCAGCTAGTGACTCCTTCACCATCAATGTCACATCTGAGAGTGACTGTGTCTCCTCCGAATACATGTTGATCAGGTTTAATGCTCACTTTGGCTTTTGGTCTTTCTGTACAACAACAACAATTCTCAATGAATGTGCTGCTTTTACTGTATGAACACAGTTACTTGATTGTAAAAGAAAAATCAGGTTAGACTGAAGTGTTGTTCTCTATTGCTGTTACATTCACTGAATCAGCGTCTTAAGAATCATTATGAATCATTTTCATTTATTTATTGTTTATTTTATGCGAAAAAAAACTTACCATATATTGTCATTGTTACTGGTTCACTGTAATCTGTGTAATGTCCTTCTCTTCGTGCTCTGCACCTGTACTCTCCTCCATCAGAGACTTTCACTGAACTGATTGTTTTAATTGCAGCTTCAGTAGATGCAGTGTTTGAGTTTTTACTCCAGAGAAACTCCCATCCATTCCATGACTGATCCACCTCACATCTGAGAGTGACTGAGTCTCCAGTGAATAATGAACTCTGTGGTTCAACAGACAGAGTTGGTGTGGAAATATCTGTCAATAAAAAGTCACTTGGAATTTGGAAACGAGTGGTGAACAATTTTCAGCAGAAGATCTTGTCCTCTCACTGTATAATAATTACTGTGCTTTGATTTCATTTTCATTTGTTATCGGACATCAGTCTGTCACGTGAATATTTCTTGTAAAAATTGTGCATTTATAATCATAATAAAATTTAATTCTCATTTCTCAACTCTAAGTTGGTTTGTAAGTTACTGTAGAATCACTCATATGTGAGAAATATACGAATCAAATAGAGTACAAGGCTGGCTGTGCACAAAGGCTATATCTAAAAAAAAAAGAAGGGTCAATTCCGACTTTGCTATGACAATCTGGCGCTTCTGAATCAGCGACTGTAAGTATGTTTTGTTGTTAGTTTAAGTATTTGCTATTGACTGTTCAAATGCGGAGTCTTGCGCAGCGCAGAGTAACGCGTCGTGTGTGTGTGTGTGTGAGGGGAACAGGGTCACATCACAGGAGAGTGAACTGTCTGTCAGAAATCATAGCACGTCAGCTGTCTTAACCGCGGCTTGTGTACTGCATCATCACTGTGTCTGTCACGCGACTCTGTTGCCCTTTCGGGCTTGAACTGATAGTAAAACTAACGACATTATTAACTGTCTTGATATTTACTTTGAAAGCTGAAGCTGCGATTATGGTAAGGGGCGTTACATTTCCGACACGTGCTTGTGGTGTTCGGCCAATCACAATGCACTGGGTCAGCTGGCCAATCAGAGCAGACTGCGCTTGTCAAAGGAGGGGGCTTTGTTGAAAACGAAGCGTTTGAGAGAGGCGGGGCATAGAGGACCTACAATAATGTACAGTATTTGAAAAATAATGTGTTTTTTGAACATTAAAGCATGTCAACATATTCTGTTACACCAAATACACAAAATAATGATCTTTAAAATAGCATCATATGACCCCTTTAATAAACAGCTTGTATTAGACACATTACTACGAATTTCTAGTTGATGGTGCAATGATGCCAAATAAACCACATGCAGCTTGAGGACAACAGACTGCATGTGGTTTCAGATCTTATTTTATTAGTGCTTCATGCGGAATGAGAAAAGCTAGTAAAAACTTAACACATTAATTTTAATTGGTCATTTTTAACTCGTGCATGAGAAGCATCAATATTATTGTTGTCTCTGTGTGTCAAAATTTGATGTTCATACATTGGAATTTGAATATGTTTATGTATTTGAGGTTTTTCAAATGCTAACCAATGAGGAGAAGATTAAAGAGCTCTTTTCAAATATTTCTCGGAATTCAGGGACCCAGAAACGTCATAAACTGCATCAGAGTATTTTCATGTAGTTCTACGGCAGAAAGGAACAGTTCAGCTTGTTAAAGGAGAGAGACCACAAGGCTTTGTGTGTTGGATGCTCAACTATAATTCATCGGCCATCTTCTGGTGCGTGACGCATCGCTTATATTAATAATGAACTAATAATGAATAATGTTTTCCCTTTTCCCAAAGCGTCACGGAATTACTTTGTGAGTTGGAGAGTTTTCACAACAGAGTGGAGTAACTGAGTGAGTAAACAGTTTAACGGCATACTATAAAACTGTATTTCATCCATTCATGACTGTTATTACGTGCACCACCTAATTCAGGGGCCCCCCACGAGAAATCCAATTGCTTGGTGTATGAACAATTAAGCATTTAAAGGGTGAATGTGTGATTTGTGGTACAGTTTTGAATTTGTGGAAGTTTACATAGATTCGAGTCGGCATTGCCCTCTGATTCTCTTGCTGTTTTTTTTTCCCTGACTGTGTTCATTTTGTAATTTTCTGACACTATATATAAAATAAAGAAAAGTGATTTCATTTGTTTTCGTCTAAACAAAAGAGGATATTTATTTAGGTAAAATACATAAGTCTTTACATGTTACTACTTCTGTATTTGTTTCACTGTATATTTTAATCCATTGATGTGATTACAGTAATTTTCCAAGGAAGAAACCAGCCCATAACAAATAACTGAATCAACGTTATTTTATAAGAGTAACAGTGTACAGCATTTTGTGTGTGTGTAAGTAAAAGTTTTCTTAACTGGAAGCACTGCGTCACATAGATTATAGTTTCTACAAAACACGTAACTTACCAGCCAACTCACCATCAATTGCAGGAGCCCAGGTCTTGCTGATTTAAGTGCCATTATACCTCACAATAGGGTTACACATGTAAAACCTGGCTGACTGCAGTAAGAGGTCATGGTTCTTTTGCTTTCACTGTGACACTACAAGAATGTTTCAACAAAGCATCAGCTCCAGAATATTTGAAAAGGGACTGTTTCTTTATTTTAAAAAAGGAAACATGAACACTTCAAACTAAGAAAAACCTACTGCGATACAAGTCAGCAAACTTACACTAAATTACAGTGTGGATTGATGTGGTTATAATGTGAAGCAAAGTAACATCACAGAGTCTACGTAACATTGCTGTACTGAGCCTTATATTCTAAAGGACTGACTGCTTTACCATAGTGTTAAAGCACAACTAACTTTAAATAACATTTCTAACTTGGATAGAACTTATTAATTTAAAAGTTACCACATGAAGCTTATTATAACTTACCTAATGAACCAGTTACAGTGAATTCAGTTTCAGCTGAATGTCCAGAGGAATCATAAACCTTGCAGATGAGAGTCACTGGATCTCCTTCAGTCAACATCTTCTGTGGAGAAAGTGACTGTCTGTCCTCTGATTAGATGCTGATCAGGTTTGATTGTCACACACACACACACACACGGTTTACGGGGACACTCCATAGGCGTAATGGTTTTTATACTGTACAAACTGTATTTTCCATCACCCTACACCTAACCCTTACAGAAAACTACTGGCATACTGGCAATTTCATAAAACACCGTTTTGTATGTTTTTTTAAGCCTTTTGTTTTACGGAGACACAGGACGTGTCCTAATATCCTAATAAACCATTGTAGTACCCATGTCATTATACACATTTGTGTCCTCATAAACCATATATACCAGTACACACACACACACACACACACAAACACACAGAGAGAGATTATGTAAGTATTAACCAGTCAGATTTTAAATCAGATATTGTACATAAAATGCTTGAAGACATTACCCTCACATCTCACCCAGTCCTTCCATCCATCAGACTAATTCGGAGAATTTTCCATCACATATATCTCCCTACATTTAGAATAAAATTATCACTCTGATCAGATCACCTTAGGGATGTATCTTATCTTTGTTATTATTCATCTCATATATGAATTCCTGTTCAAGTTCTTTTAAAAATAGATATATTATAAAGTATGCAGATGATACTGCTCTAGTGAGCCTCACATTATGGGGAGGAAGAACACAGGCCTGTTTTGGATTTCTTTTTAAACTGGTGTGAGCACTCAAATCTCCTCTCAAATATCTCCAAAACTAAAGAGATGATTATTGATTTTAGAGAGAGAGAGAGAGAGAGAGCAGAATATATCCCATCCTACATTAATGAATGGGGAGCACATACAATTAGTAACAAATTGTAAACACCTCAGTATAATGTTGGACCATAAACTTAAATGGGATGCATGGACTGATTATGTAAGCAAGAAGATACAACAGAGAATGTATTTCATAAAGACATACCTTTCTTTTAATGCCCATAGCAGAATGCCTTTGATGTTTTATAGGGCTTTAATTGAAAGTGTTATGATATTCTGTGTGATTTGCTGGTATGGCAATGCTTCCAATGTTCAGAGGTCATCAGTGGGGAAGGTGGTAACAATAGCACGTAAACGGTTAGATATACAGTTACGGACTATAGAGAGTATATACAAAGCATCAGCTCCAGAATATTTGAAAAGGGACTGTTTCTTTATTTTAAAAAAGGAAACATGAACACTTCAAACTAAGAAAAACCTACTGCGATACAAGTCAGCAAACTTACACTAAATTACAGTGTGGATTGATGTGGTTATAATGTGAAGCAAAGTAACATCACAGAGTCTACGTAACATTGCTGTACTGAGCCTTATATTCTAAAGGACTGACTGCTTTACCATAGTGTTAAATCACAACTAACTTTAAATAACATTTCTAACTTGGATAGAACTTATTAATTTAAAAGTTACCACATGAAGCTTATTATAACTTACCTAATGAACCAGTTACAGTGAATTCAGTTTCAGCTGAATGTCCAGAGGAACCATAAACCTTGCAGATGAGAGTCACTGGATGTCCAGAGGAATCATAAACCTTGCAGATGAGAGTCACTGGATCTCCTTCAGTCAACATCTTCTGTGGAGAAAGTGACTGTCTGTCCTCTGATTAGATGCTGATCAGGTTCAATTGTCTCTCTCTCACACACACACACACACACACACACACACACACACACACACACACACACACACACACACACACACACACACACACACACAGA
>NW_015506901.1:10124-23531 GCF_001515645.1 Sinocyclocheilus grahami
GTCTGTGTGTGGTGGCTCTTGATGCCTTGACCCCAGCCTCAGTCCATTCCTTGTGAAGTTCATTCAAATTCTTGAATCGATTTTGCTTGACAATTCTCATAAGGCGGTGGTTCTCCCGGTTGGTTGTGCATCTTTTTCTTCCACACTTTTCCTTGCACTCAACTTTCTGTTAACATGCTTGGATACAGCACTCTGTGAACAGCCAGCTTCTTTGGCAATGAATGTTTGTGGCTTACCCTCCTTGTGAAGGGTGTCAATGATTGTCTTCTGGACAACTGTCAGATCAGCAGTCTTCCCCATGATTGTGTAGCCTAGTGAACCAAACTGAGAGACCATTTTGAAGGCTCAGGAAAACTTTGCAGGTGTTTTGAGTTGATTAACTGATTGGCATGTCACCATATTCTAATTTGTTGAGATAGTGAATTGGTGGGTTTTTGTAAATGTGAGCTAAAATCATCACAATTAAAAGAACCAAAAACTTAAACTACTTCAGTCTGTGTGCATTGAATTTATTTAATACACGAGTTTCACAATTTGAGTTGAATTACTGAAATAAATGAACTTTTCCATAACATTCTAATTTATTGAGATGCACCTGTAAGTATTAACCAGCCAGATTTTAAATCAGATATTGTACATAAAATGCCTGAAGACATTACCCTCACATCTCACCCAGTACTTCCATCCACCAGACTCATTCGGAGAACTTTCCATCACATATATCACATATATCTCCCTACTTTTCAAATAAAATTATCACTCTGATCAATTCACCTTAGGGATGTGTCTTTATCTTTGTTATTATTCATCTCATATACGAATTCCTGTTCAAGTTCTTTTAAAAATAGATATATTATAAAGTATGCAGATGATACTGCTCTAGTGAGCCTCATATTATGGGGAGGAAGAACACAGGCCTGTTTTGGATTTCTTTTTAAACTGGTGTGAGAACTCAAATCTCCTCTCAAATATCTCCAAAACTAAAGAGATGATTATTGATTTTAGAGAGAGAGAGAGAGAGAGAGAGAGAGAGAGAGAGCAGAATATATCCCATCCTACATTAATGAATGGGGAGCACATACAATTAGTAACAAATTGTAAACACCTCAGTATAATGTTGGACCATAAACTTAGATGGGATGCATGGACTGATTATGTAAGCAAGAAGATACAACAGAGAATGTATTTCATAAAGACATACCTTTCTTTTAATGCCCATAGCAGAATGCCTTTGATGTTTTATAGGGCTTTAATTGAAAGTGTTATGATATTCTGTGTGATTTGCTGGTATGGCAATGCTTCCAATGTTCAGAGGTCATCAGTGGGGAAGGTGGTAACAATAGCACGTAAACGGTTAGATATACAGTTACGGACTATAGAGAGTATATATAAAGAAAGAGTGTTGAGTAAATACTAACATTATTGTGAATAATAAGAGGCATCCTTTATCTTACGCTTTTGAAATATTGCCATCTGGCTAATGATATTGTGTTCGCTGATGCATGAAAAACAGGCCCAAACTATTATGCCCCAAGCAATTCAATTCTTAAATTCTTCTTCCTCTAGTGTTAATTAATGGTTAGCTGGTCTGGTTATTTATATTTAGACTTATTTATATTAAATGATTGTTTATGCCAACTGTGATTGTTAAATACAGTATCTGTGTGAGTATGCTGCATAGGTACATTATAAATGCATTTTAATAAAACTGAAAATAACATCTCCCTCAGTCTGTAAACACCAGAGGTATTTCCTGAAGATTTTTAACTGTGATGTTTTTCTCAGCAGCAGTCAGGAGTATTCCTGAGAGATACATTATCTTCACTGTGTATTAAAACTGGCCACACTCTTGTAAGGGGGGATTCAGTACAGTGGTTCGGACTGCAGGTATGCTGACTGACTGAAGAAACTTTATCAGTGGGATGGTATAAAACTGTACATTTCTTGTCTATTACCACCCACTGCTACTTATACCAACAATGGAAATAAGTGCAGTAAAAATAGCAAAACAGGTGGGAGAGCGTTACTGTATTGTATTGCATTGATTTTAGAGAGAGAGAGAGAGAGAGAGAGAGAGAGAGAGAGCAGAATATATCCCATCCTACATTAATGAATGGGGAGCACATACAATTAATAACAAATTGTAAACACCTCAGTATAATGTTGGACCATAAACTTAGATGGGATGCATGGACTGATTATGTAAGCAAGAAGATACAACAGAGAATGTATTTCATAAAGACATACCTTTCTTTTAATGCCCATAGCAGAATGCCTTTGATGTTTTATAGGGCTTTAATTGAAAGTGTTATGATATTCTGTGTGATTTGCTGGTATGGCAATGCTTCCAATGTTCAGAGGTCATCAGTGGGGAAGGTGGTAACAATAGCACGTAAACGGTTAGATATACAGTTACGGACTATAGAGAGTATATATAAAGAAAGAGTGTTGAGTAAAGGCTAACATTATTGTGAATAATAAGAGGCATCCTTTATCTTATGCTTTTGAAATATTGCCATCTGGCTAATGATATTGTGTTCGCTGATGCATGAAAAACAGGCCCAAACTATTATGCCCCAAGCAATTAAATTCTTAAATTCTTCTTCCTCTAGTGTTAATTGATGGTTAGCTGGTCTGGTTATTTATATTTAGACTTATTTATATTAAATTATTGTTTATGCCAACTGTGAAAATACAGTATCTGTGTGAGTATGCTGCATAGGTACATTATAAATACATTTAAATAAAACTGAACAGAACAACTACCTCAGTCTGTAAACACCAGTGTTATTTCCTGAAGATTTTTAACTGTGATGTTTTTCTCAGCAGCAGTCAGGAGTATTCCTGAGAGATACATTATCTTCACTGTGTATTAAAACTGTACATTTCTTGTCTATTACCACCCCCTGCTACTTATACCAACAATGGAAATAAGTGCAGTTAAAATAGCAAAATATGTGGGAGAGCGTCGCTATTGTGTCACTATATTGTATTTGTCACGAATCCTGTCCATGGACTTCCGTTCGATCACCACCAGAGGTCACCCTTCCATTACATTGACTCTCGCACTACACAAACTGTTGCATGTCATCCCGGACTACATAACCCATCATCCATTGCACTGATTCCACACAGCTGTAACCAATCACACATTAACTATATAACACTCACTCAGATCACTTTCAAACTGCTGATTATTGTATGCGCATATCACTTGTTGTGATAGCTACGTTATGGAGCCTGCTTTAAGTTTCTTAGTCTTAGTCTTAGCCTTGCCTTGTCTGTTTCCTCGTCTTCTGATCATTGCCTTTGGATTACCTCTCTCGTCTTGCCCTGTTTGGATACTGTTTGCCCCTGCCTGGACCTTTGCTTTGTACCTGGATTATCTTTCTAGTCTGGCCCTGTTGGATTACGTTTGTCGTCGACTGACCCTCACTTGTTTACCGGACTACCCATGCCTTGTCTTCTACATACCAGTTTGCCAATGTCTGACCTATGCCTGTTTATGACCACGTCTTAATAAAAGCTTTGCACATGGATCCGCACGTCTCATGTTCTGGTTACTCCATAACAGTATTGCAATAGGCAACACTTTAATCATAATGTTGAATCTAAACTATAGCTAGCACATAAGTTGTGCTATTTAAAAAAAATATATATTTAATAACAGTATTTCATTATGGTTACACTTGAATTGGTTATAAAATAGATGAAGTTAAACATAGTTAATTGTACCCAGCATGTATATCAAATCTCTCTCTAAGGGAGAATAAATACCAAATGTGAGACATTCCAAATGGCTCTTTTGTTATAGAAGATAGGTTTGGGACAGGAAAGGCAAAAGTCTTTGTTGATTTTCAACTTTACACTCTCAAACATGCTCTTAAACAATTTCTGTGCAAATCAACTTGAAAGATTGTATTAATGACACCAAATACAGTTGTCCAGTATCAATCTAGAATGGAACAGTGCTAAAAGATTTGAGTACATGTAGCGATTTGTTCTCCACATTCTCTTCAGTGTGACTTAATTTAAACGTAGCAACAATTTGGGGTGTTAAAGGAAAAACAAATGATTAGCCACTTTCCAGTTATATTTCGCAGTTACACTATAGGTATTTTTTTCTGTTTCTACATGTATCTCAGTCAAGGTCTCATCAGAAATCATTGACTCCCATTTGGACTTGATATGATTTGTATTCTCTCTGTGTATTCACAGTCATACCATCTAAAGCTCTATATATGCTGCTAATCGGTGAAAGGATCTTTTACCAGTCTGCACATTAACCAGAATAAACTCAATTGATGACAGACTGGCTTTTAACTTTTTTTCCCAATTTGGATGTTTAAAGAGGAAGCTACGAATCTGGAGATATCTGTAAAAGTCAGTCTTAGGTGCAAATTCAATTACAAGTTGTTTGAAGGTTTTAAGTGTTTCCTCTTACAATAGTTGGTGGATATACTGTAAAACAGAGTCTGTTTTCAAGGATAAAATATATTAATCTGTGATCTGGATGTTAGTCATGAAAGCCCCGCAGGAAGGTCATAAATCTTTTGAAACTCCCTCCATAAAAAAAGTCGTCAACAATTTATACTTGGTTATCTTTGATTCTTTATTAAATGCAAGAGCTGCTTGTAGGAATAGACTGGGGTTAAACGTTTCAATTTCCCTTCATCACCAATCGCAACTTGGATCTAGTCCTAGTTTTCAAAATAAAACATTGAATAAGTATATTGACAAGTTAATACTCTTAGAAACAATAATAATAATAATAATAATAATAATAAAAATATTGCAGGCATTGAAGACATATGTGTGTTTAGATAAAATTCAGTTCTGTTCAGTCTGTTCAGAGATATTTATACATATTTGCTCAACTGTAAAAATTAATGTCATATAGCATCACATTTATGATGATCAAGTCACTCATGCTACACACTAGCATTGTAACAATTAGATCTTATTTTATTGTAATAAAGATATAAACAAAAAGTATATTACAGCAAAACTACAGTTTATAATCATAAGTGTGAACAATTATTTAAATTTCTAACTAAGCTCAATAAGCAGGCTACAACAAAAATAAAAAAGCTTTGACCAATGAATGGCTTTCCATTATTATTATTATTATTATTATTATTATTATTATTATTATTACTGGATAAGCAGTTTTAAAATCTAAAGATTAGACTCGCATAGAGCTATTCATAGCAATGAAATATTTTAGAGCTACACATGGCTAGAAAATTCAACATTCACTATATACAATTATAAAAACTTTTTCAGACCAAGAACAGATTGGAAAAATCACAATTTTAAAATTCCCTGATGTTTCAATGAAAACCCTGCTACACATACAAGAGAAACTGAAATGTACACAACAGTAAAATGCTTTACACTCAATAATCCCAAGTAATGATGTAACCTTTAAGAATAAAGAACAGCACTAAAATGATAATCACTGACATTAAATTCTGCTAAATCTATTGCCATAAGTGCTCTATGCAGTATTTTAGAGATTACAGAGCATTGATGATCCTTCTTAACCTGTTCAATCTATACTCAATCTGAAATTTCTCATCTGAGCATTATTTTGATAGGTTAATACTCTCAGACATTATAAAAAATATGGGTAACACTTTAGAATAGGGAAAACACATTCACTATTAACTAAGAGTTTTCCCTCAAACTGGTAATTTGTTGCTTATAGTTAGTAAGGCAGTTGTTAAATTTAGGTGTGTGGGCTGGGATTACAGGATCTAAAATATGGTCATGTAGAATAAGGCATTAATATGTGCTTTATAAGTACTAATAAACAGCCAATATTCTAGTAATATGAATGCTAATAAGCAACTTTATTAGTGGGAATTGGTCCTTAAAATAAAGTGTTACATTCCTACTTGCTCAATAATAGATTTTGGATCATTTTTAACCAAAAAAAGTTATTCTGAATATTCATTATTATTTATCTTAGATATAAATACAAGAATATTTAAAATTGCTGTAAAATTAACAAAATTAAAGCTTATAATTGTATTCTGAAAGCATAAGTAGCCTAAGACAAATAAGCAAGCTACAAAATAATTCCTTAACATTTTGACTAATTAATTTCCATGGCTTTCCATGATTTTGAAAAATTGTTTTACAGTTGAACATAGCTAGAAAAATGTATATTCATTACATACATTTACTTTTAAGACCACTCTTCCAAACCAGGAAGTCACAATTTTGACATGTCAAACATGATGTGGGTTGATGGAGCTTTCGATCATCTCACTCAGTGCTGGCCAAAGCTCAAGCCGATCGAAGAATAGTTTTAAAAAGCCTTTTAATCTCTGCCCTGCTGTCATGACAAGCAGCTGTGATTACAGCATCTCTCACAGGATGCCTTCACGATAACATGATGTAATACACAATAATCAGGTTTAAATAATTGATACAATAAATTACTATTATTTCCTTTAATATTTATTACGTTTTTAAGAAAAAAAAATTGCATACTTTTTTGACACGTTGATAATCTTGAAAACCTAAAATAAAAAAGCCTAAGCACGAGTGTCATATCGCGTTGTTTCTATGACCAGTTTCTCATGCTGCACCCTAGCTGCTAGAAATAAGGAAGGGTGGGGGAAGACGACCCCCTTAAGGACTGTTTGATTTTATTTTCTGTGAAACAAAAGTTAAATGTGTCAGTTATCATAGTTTTAGTGACAATGACATAAATTATAAACCAAGTATGAAAAATATCCAGAGTTTTCATGTTATTAGATTTTTAACAAAAAATAAATTTGTACCAACAGTTTTGCCCCACAGCAGAGCAGAGGCATCATGCCCATTCAAACCAAGAGGGCATGTGCTCCCTCAGATTTTTGAGACTGAATGCAGCTTCCAAAAGACAAAAAATAGCGAAATAATAATTTTCATATTTGATTCAGTGCGGCACATCACCAACTGATAAATTCAAATCTGCATTTGCATTTTGGCTCGCGCTGAGCCAGATGATGCATTATAACCAATTACACACGATTCTATCGAGCTTATGAATGCAATGGCCAATCAGAGGCGTTCAGATGAGTCATCACTGAAAAGGTGTTTTGTTCAGTGCTGCCACTCCTGTCTGTATTCTGCTCTCTGGGGAATTCTCTCATCAGAACAACAAAGTACAGATGTATGGAGGGCCAAACCTGCAAAAACAATAAATAAATAAATACACAAATAAATAAATAAATATGCAAATAAATAAATAAATGTGTGTATAAATACACAAATTCTTGTTTAAATACATATAGAAATAATTATAAACCAATATGACATCTAAAAGGTGTGCCTTATAACCGAGAACTACATGAACACTTCACAGTTGGTTGTGTTACTGTAAGTAATTTTCCTCAAATGCTATTGAAGTTAGAAAAGTGTAAACCAATGTCGTATGTAACTTTAGAGACGGCCCCTAGATTTGCGAATATCGAATGCCCGGAAATGACACCTCTGGCCATTCCATTGGGTCGTTTTTAAAGTCACAGATACTATATGGACAATAAGGCTAAATTTTTCTATGTATCTTGCTCTGTTGAACGGCAAAAGTGACTTTACTAGGCTATACTGGATTTACACCATGCATCTCCTGTCAGCGGGAAAGCCGCGCCCCCAGCTATCACAAGACCCGACCAAGTCCATGGTTGACACCCTCTCAGTAACATGTTGTGCAGAGGAAAAATAAATGCGGAACTACATTCAGAAATAAATGAGTGATCAAAGGAAGATAAATAGGATGAGTTTAGCATTTCCTTAAACATTTTCCATTTGCCCACCAATTTATTTGCCTACTTTAATCACATGTTTAATTATTTCTATATACATTTAAACAAGAATTTGTGTATTTATACACACATTTATTTATTTGCATATTTATTTATTTATTGTTTTTGCAGGTTTCGTCCTCCATACAGATGTGCGTAGGACTGTAAGTAAGAGATTAATTTAACATTGTAAACAGCTTGAGTGATTATAATGGGAGTTTTTGAGAATGCTTGAACTCTGGCTAGACTGAAGTCAATGATAATGTTCTTTGATAATGTACTCTCTTTCTGTAGCCTACAATGAAAGTGTTATAATTAGTAACTTACAATGTTTTTATTAAATTCATGTTAAATACAAAGTCAGTTGTAAATATTTTATGGCATGACACCCATATCTGGTACTTAAGTAAAAGACGGGTTTAATGTGTAAATAATAGATCACACTAAAAAGAATATAATCAATAATCATGAATTACAAAATTATAACCTATTTGAAAAATAATGTTAGCTGATGTTAACTGGCTAGCTAACTACCTGATGCTAACTTGAGGTAATTTTTAAATATAAAGTCCAAATATTTTTATGCAACCAACTAGAATACATTTGATGGAAAAACAAAGGATTTGATGTTTAGAACAGAGTAACAACAGTAATTAAGCCATTTTACCCCACGTAATATGTTTGAAAAATATGTTTTTTTCATTCTGAAAATATTATTATATTTTTCTTAAATAACGTACTCCTTGTCTACAGGCCTTACTATTCTCATACCATCAGGGGCAGTTGTGGCCTAATGGTAGATAGTCAGTCAGACTTGTAACCCGAAGGTTGCAGGTTCGAGTCTCAGGTTTGGATGGGAATTGTTGGTGGGGGGAGTGAATAACCAGCACTCTCTTCCACCCTCAATACCACAACTGTGGTGAGACCCTTGAGCAAAGCACCAAACCCAATATGGCTACACACTGCTCCAGGTGTGTGTTCACTACTGTGTGTGTGTGTGTGTGTGCACTTGGATGGGTTAAATGCAGAGCACAAATTCTGAGTATGGGTCACCATACTTGGTCACTTCACTTTCACTTCACATACATACTGTGATGATGAAAACAACAAGCTTTAAAACACTTTCTTTTCTTACTGCTGAAAATTGGATCACTTACTGTGAAATCTGTTTTCTCTCAGGTTCATCACCAGTGTGAACTTCATGGTGAATACTTGTCAATGTAGTCCATAGTTACAACAAAAATGTATCTTGACTTTATCTACAGTAATGGTTATTTTAGGAAAAACAGTAGGGGGTCATTTTCCTCCAGTCTACCCTAAATTGGTCTGGAATGAAAGGATGCATTTTCAAATTATTATAATAATACATAATTAAGAATATTCAATATTATTTATCTTCATGAAAAAATAAATAGAAGAATATTTAAGTAAAATAACAGTAACATTTATCATATAGTACATTTTTATAATTTGATCAGTAAAATCTGATTAAAAATACAGTAAAATCAGTATTGTTGTGAGTCATTAATACAATTTACAATACCTGTTCTCTATTTTAATGTCCTGTGATGGCAAAGCTGAATTTTGGCATTACCTTTCTGTTCCTTAAAAAATCATTCTAATAAGCTGATTTGCTGCGTAAGCTAAATTCTCTCTCTCTCTCTGTATTTAAAAAAAAAGTGAGTGATATGTGGCGACCCATACTTGGAATTTATGCATTTAACCCATCCAAGTGCACGCACACACATACACCCAGAGCAGTGGACAGCCATGTGCTGTGGCGTCCAGGAAGCAGTTGGGGGTTCGGTGGTCTCACCTCAGTCGTGGTATTGAGGGTGGAAGAGAGGACTGGTTATTCACTCCCCCCACCTACAATCCCTGCCAGACCTGAGACTCGAACCCGCAACCTTTGGGTTACAAGTCCAACTCTCTAACCATTAGGTCACAACAGCTCCATTAATTTATTTTTTAATGTATAATCAGCTCACTGGTTTTCAAAGATTAGCATGCATAGTCACTGAAGCACATCAATGCTTGCATCACAATATTAAGTACTGATAACCATCAAGTGCTCAGTATCACAAAGATGATAAAGCATTGATGATCCTGGTCATTCTCCAGCCCTTCTCAATCTAAACTCATCAGTATCCTGGGATTGAAAATTTGTCCTCCGGGCATTTATTTAACCTGAGCATACGTCACATCATTAGATCCAGCAGCTGAAAATATAGAAATAAATTCAAAATTCATATTTAAATTTTTTTATACAGTATTTGATTTCATTCTTAAATTCTCAGCGATGCTTGTAGATGCAGTTTTCAGTGGCTCCTTCATTCTTAAAAATAAAGGTGCTTAAATGGTTCTTCACAGTGATGCCATAGAAGAACTACTTTTGGTTCCACAAAGAACCAGTCAGTCATAGGTTCTTTAAAGAACCATCTCTTTCTTACCTTTTTATAATCTAAAGAACCTTCATTTGCCACAAAGAACCTTTTGTGAAACAGAAAGGTTCTTCAGATGTTAAAGGTTCTTTATGGACCCATTTAGACAAAAAGGTTCTTCTATGGCATCGTGAAGCACCTTTATTTTTAAGAGTGTTGTGAACTGTGATTGATGTTTTTACTTTGACACTCACCTTGATAGGTCACCAGGGTCAGTTTAGAGTAAACAGTGTCAGAGCTTTCACTGGTATTCCCTAAAAGACTTGTAGATTTGAGCTCAATCTCAGCATAGATGTGTTCAGCAGGTCCACTTACACTGCCTACAATGCATAATAGACAAATAAATACTTGGTTTAACTTAATTTCCTCTGCAAATATCAGTGAAAACAAACAAACAAACAAACATGGATTTGATTTATACTTTCTTTAGAAAACAACTGCTGATTCAGTAAAAATATTATTATGAGACAGACATTTAAATTACATCATTAGTTACCTGTAATTATGTCTTTGTTAATCGTTTCATCAACAGACTCATAAATTTGAGCAGTTCCTGCAATAAATTAAAGGGGTCATATGATGCGATTTCAATTTTTCCTTTCTCTTTGGAGTGTTACAAGCTCTTGGTGCATAAAGAAGATCTGTAAAGTTGCAAAGACTAAAGTCTCAAATCCAAAGAGATGTTCTTTATAAAAGTTAAGAGTTAACCACGCCTACCTAAAACGGCTTGTTCTAACACGCCCCCACATATCTACGTCACGATGTGGGAAGATTTGCATAACGCCGCCCAAATGTTCACGCAAAGAACCGTGGACGAAGCGGAGTCCAGCCCGGGATCGCCACATGTGGTTGCCGCCAGCCCTCCGGATGCTCCTTCGTCGAATCCGCCGGCCGCGCCGTTCTCAAGTCCACCGGCCTCTGCTCACTCTAGCCCTCTGGCCGTTCCTCACTCTAGCCCCCGGCCTCCGCTCACTCTAGCCCGCAGGGGCGGACTTACCTATTAGGCAAAGGTAGGCGACCGCCTTGGGCCCCCAAAAGCCAAGGGCCCCCTAAAATGCTTTTCATATAGGATATGCGGATTAAAGGCGGACACGCAAACGTTTGCTGTTTACGGTGTTTATTACCACGACAACCGTCCGAGTCTGTGGCGCCTGCAGGTGTACGGCTGTACGCACTGTGAGTAGAGGAGAGCGGGGTAAGTTGTCACACTTTTCACACTGTCTAACATTTACTGAGCACCATACATCACAATGGTATAAATGTCATACCAAATGAAAGAAGGAAGTCTTGGGCACATATGTTGTATTCATTACATTTTCATATCTTATCTCATTACGGAGTTGTAGACTGTTGAATAGAGAATGTGCACTTGTGACAATTTGCCCCAACGGCGGGTAAGTTGTCACACTAGATTATCTAAAAATAAAAACACAACTACTTAATTGTAATTATTGATTTTAATTTTTAAATTCAAACCAGAACTGGAAATATAAACAATCATGCCTAGAGAATTTGGAAAAACAATTATTTCAATCCAAACAATACACATTTCAGTCAAAACACATTAAGTGGCAAGACCACTTTACTTTGAACTTTAAACTCAAACATTCTCTGGCTTGCACATAGATCCATGATAACTGAATGGAATGCTGCCGATAACTCGCTTAACTTAACATGTTTAACCTCGGAACAAAACAGATGCCCTGTATCTGACTAATCAAACTCATCTTCAGAGTCACAATTCTGGCACACATAAATTGCCTGGCCTGAGGTGCAAGCATCATGGGCCCATTTGTTGCATTTTACCCAGGTCTCTTTTGGACGACTGTTTGAAAATGGCTCCACACAGATGAGGCAGAAGCACTCTTCATCATCTGATGATGACTCTTGTATGATTTTTCTTCTTTTAGCTGCCATTACGGGGAAATCGTGGCCTAATGGTTAGAGAATCGGACTCCTAACCCAAAGATTGCAGGTTCGAGTCTCGTACCGGCAGGGATTGTAGGTGGGGGTAGTGAATGTACAGCGCTCTCTTCCACCTTCAATACCATGACTGAGGTGCCCTTAAGCAAGGCACCGAACCCCCAACTGCTCCCCGGGCGCCGCAGAAAAAATGGCAATGTGTTCACTGCTATGTGTGTGCACTTTGGATGGGTTAAACGCAGAGCACTAATTCCAAGTATGGGTCACCATACTTGGCCACATGTCATGTCACATTATGTCAGGTGGTGTACTGCCATGCTCTGTCTTTCGTTGATAATTTCGAACCATCTTTCGTCAAAAACCCTATTGCAATTACAAATAAATTACAATATCACAATGTTTTTTGAGCATGTTCTATGTGTTTATTTGTACTGGGGCAAGTCGTCACATGTGACAACTTGCCCCAGTACAAATAAACACAAAGTCATTGAGACAACTTGCCCCAAACTGACATGTGTGCTAATGTTGGCTAAATCTCAAGGTTAGCTCAACATAGCACGTCAGCTAAAATATCAAAAGACATGTTATTGTCTCCTCTATTTTGTGCAAAATAATCATTTTTAACATTCATACCTAACAAAGTCGTATTGCATAAAATTTAATGTGCAAATTTTTTACTTTTTAAGCCAAAAAATAAGAAAATTGTGCTAACCTCAGATTAGAGCGATCTTGACCACATGTGAACAGGAAGTTGACTATAGAAGAAGAAGTCACACAAAGTGTCTATTTGATTTTTGAGATAGAGCCTCTAGTGTTGGAGTTATGAACAGTGTGACAACTTACCCATGTGACAACTTACCCCGCTCTCCCCTACCATGAGCGCTCAGACTGACCTGAGATTTGCCCCGCAAACATTTCAGCAGTTATTATAGGCCTGTGTGTCCCGTATTTCTGTCGACTGAACCCATGCCGTTAATTATGAATTTATCAGTCTTTTGCATGCCAAAGTCAATTTCTGCATAGAAATATTACGCCAAATAGAAGCAGAAAATCGTGCTATACGCACTTTCATGAGATCGGGTTAGACTACAACAATGAATTTGTTGGCTATTTTACAAATGGGAATACAACGAATTCATGACAATGTTTACATTCAAGCTACCCCTAAAATTGATAGAGAAACATACTTTAAAAGCGTTTGGAATGCAATAAAGTAATTTTAAAGCTGTTTTTTAAAGCATTTG
>NW_015506901.1:26442-26852 GCF_001515645.1 Sinocyclocheilus grahami
CTGTGCCCGAAAACACTCGCTCAGTGCTGGAAGAAGCACTGGGGAGGCTGGAGATCTTGCGGGAGGGATCCAGCACTGGTTTTCCTAAATCCAAGTGGTGTAGGCTAATATCTTCTGTACTCTGTAGTTCTGTATTTAGAGCTATATACAGCTGTGTCTTAGTTTAGGCCTACAGTTTAACTGAGATTATTTAATAACTACGGAGCTCCGAATATAATTTGAATTAACAATTCGTTTCTGCGACGTCAGCAGGTATTATTCTTTTTTAAATGAATTTATTATTATTTATTCATTTTAAGTAATAATGATTTTAATAAGTAATTACGAAATATAATAATTTGTTCCACGATTTAGGCCTACTATAGGGAACGAACGAATTAACGAACGAATGAATTCGTGGCAGCTAAGCC
>NW_015506901.1:27004-41658 GCF_001515645.1 Sinocyclocheilus grahami
TCTCCCCGCACTCCCTCTCAGTTTCTTCTCCCTGCTCATTCTTAACTTACTTTACTTTACATTTATGTATAAGGCTTGCAACTTCGTTGAAACACTATCTGAACTCCATAACTGCTCTACTATTCTCGATCTGGAACAAGCAAATCACCAAATGGCATTCTGGGTTGAGCGAGCGGCGCTGAGCGTATTGAGCGAGCGGAGCGGAATCTTCAGAAAGGCGCTCTGTGCTCTTAAGGAAATATTACCACTCCGCTCCCAGCTCCGCTCACAAAAAAGACGGGCTAGGGCCTATATTTGAGACCCGTGCAGGGCTTTAATCCACTTCATCCAACGCTGTTTTGTTCTCATCTGTGAGCATGCTCGTGATATATGTATTTTAGGTGTGTAAATGTATAATTGCCTTTTCATTATTTTTTCAGTTTTATTTAAATTTGTAGTTAAAACAACTAAAAATAAATGTATTTTAAAGTTTAGAATTAGACAGCCTTTGCACACAGGCTTACGCTGAAAGCAACAAAATGGAACCTCAAGGTTGATCTAGGAAAATGTGTGCAAATATATAGGGCCCTATTCCTATATTTTGCCTGGGGCCTCCAATTCACTAAATCCGCCCCTGCTAGGCCGCCGTGTGTGATGCTGTGTTTCGGTGTGAAAGTGAAACTACTTTGTTTGGCCTTCCAAAAGAGGACACAACTAGAAATCAGTGGTTAAGTTGTATTTACAACACTGTTCCAGATAATTTCAACCCAAATATTCAGATGTGCGCAGCACATTTTATGGAGGACGTTTCCTGATCCTGGGAGAGTAGACTAAAATGCCTGCTGTTCTGACTCACAGACTGTAAGTAAGTTTTTTATATTTAAAGAATTTGCCACTGACGATTCAAACACGAGTCTTGGGCAGTGTAGAGTAGCACTTGTTGTTTGTCATTTCTCCGATCACAAATGCAGACATGGTTTTATGTTTACGCGGAGGATGCAACACAACACATTTCCGTCACATGCTTGAGGTATTTGGCCAATCATAACGCACTGGATAGCTGGCCAATCAGAGCACACCTCGCTTTTCAGAACGATGAGCTTTGTAAAAATTGACGCATTTCAGAAAGGCGGGGCATAGAGGAGAAACAATAATGTACAGTATGTGGAAAATAATGTGTTTTTTGAACCTTAAACCGCATAAACACATTGCATTACACCAAATACACAAAATAATGTTATTTTTTAGCAACATCATATGACCCCTTTAATACACTAATTTCGAGTAGTATATTTTTCAAATTATTTTATCATGCATCTTATGATTTCAATTCCACAGAAAAAATATTGTTCAGGTAGGCTTAAAAATATAAAGCACTGAATGTTTTGTTATGCAGTTTTTGATAATAAAATAACATCCAGCTGAAATATGTCAGTTAAGCAAATATCATGTTAAACTTGAGTTTTTCAGTTGTGAGATCAGTCCTGTTAGTTAAAAGTTATACCTGAGTGTCTTTCATCTCAGCTTGTAAAGATTTATATGTATTTATTTATGGTTAACAGGTAAAGACTGACCAGACAGCAGTGTGTTGTTTCCAGCGTCACTCTGGTTCTGCTCTGATGTCTGACTGCTGTTCTGCTGTTGACTGACACTAGAGCGAGACTGAGATCTTACACCTAAGATAACATAAAATGATTATGTAAATGTTTTAAAACTGACTTTTAATCTCCTTCTTGCATACATGTGTGAGAATGATAGTGTTTAGTGACATGTTTTTATTTATCACATGATGGATTTGTTCAAAAACATAGTAAGCTGCTTTACTGTCTGCTGTCTTCATAGGCTGCATACTATTGTAACTCAAATGGAACAAAATAAGTGAGTAATTTGGAGCACTTTATATATGCAGTAACTATGTGTATCATACAAATATGATGGACATAAATACTTTTTAGCCTAAGCTCCCAGCCTGTCCAGAAGAAAACTGCGCAGAAAGCTTCTAAAACTAGCCAACATACCAGGTTGTAAAATTTTACTATGGCAGAAGATGGACCTTTGTTGTTTCTGTAGCGCCACAGAAGGACCAAGACGACAATGATCAAAAGTGTGACGGTCAGTCCTGCAGTCACTCCAATGATCATAAGATTGAACCCTTCAGATCTTGATGTTCTGTAGGAAGCTGAGATAATTACATTTTACATTCAGATTAGTGCTGTAAATGATACAGGCACATTTCAATAGTTTTCAGAATCACATCAGCTACAGAACAGAGGAAACATGAGCTGATTGCAAATATTATATTAACAATATTGTAACATCAAAATAATAATAATTTTAAAAAAGTATGTTTTCTGACAAAACTTGATTTTTAGTGCCACTTGCCCATTGAGTGTTTTTTGCCCACTGATGCATCCTGTACTTGTTTAATCAACCTGCTTTATATTGATTGTAAACTGCCAGTCAAACAAATGAACACAGACTCACAGTGTACAGTGATATTAACAGGATGATAGTTCTCTCCAGATTCAGAATGACACCAGTACACTCCTGTGTCTGATGTGTTGGTAGAGCTGATTGTACATGTAGATCCTGTTTGTGATCCCCACACTGATGATGAACAATCGTCCAGCCTCAAACTCTCTGTGTATCTTCTCACTCTCCATCTATCAGAGTTACTCTGGTCCTCACAACTCAGAGAGAGAGAGACAGATGTGAAGTGTTGAGTTCTACTAGGACTGATGATCAGAGAGACTGGAGGAGAAACACCTGAGAAGACAATTACCGCTACAATTTGAGAAATGTTTCACAATAAATTTATATTAAAGTGGTCAGAGCACATATCGTTTTTATTAGGCATATTTAATTATTTTCCCTCAGATCCTTAGTAATTTTTGTTCCTCAAATACTAATATTTATTTATTCATAAACATTTTCCACTCTCTCTCTGACTCTCAGAATTAAATGGGCCGTAACAAAGGAGTCAAAGTTTTGCTGGTACCTCATCAGTCCCTGCTGGTAGATGTCATAACTACACTTTCTGGCAGCAAAAAGCTTTTTTTCTGTATCGACAGCCATTCAAAAATAGCAGTGAATTATGACAGAATCATTTTTTAACATATTTGTAAATCACAATATATCATAGCTTTCTTGTACCTCATTGCTTATTACAAGACTGAAGTTTCGACTCTAAATTCTGATTGGATGATTCACATTTTAAGTGCAAATAAACACCCATAACCACACATTCTGCTGTTTATTCATTTGGCAAACTGCTACATTGCATAGCAGGAGTAAACATCCTACAGTAATAATGAACTTGCCAGAAGCTGAATGATGTTGATGATTACAGTAACATGAAATCATATAAAATAAAAAAGTAATATGTTAGTGAATAAAATTAATATTAAGAAATTAAATGTGTAAATGAGAATGACAAAGTAATATGAAAGAGATGAAGAAACAATATAAATTAAGTCAAGCACAGATGTATGTTTGCTCTCTTCAAGCTGCATATACAAAGATTGCTATTTAATAGCTCAAATGAGATCCTCAGATCCTTCACCCATTACCTGTGGAAATCATTAATCATAAACTGCTCTGTTCTCAGAGCAGTTTGTTTTATGAGAAAAAATACTTGCCATATATTGTCACTGTTACTGGTTCACTGTAATCTGTGTAATGTCCTTCTCTTCGTGCTCTGCACCTGTACTCTCCTCCATCAGAGACTTTCACTGAATCGATTGTTTTAATTGCAGCTTCAGTAGATTCAGTGTTTGAGTTTTTACTCCAGAGAAACTCCCATCCATCCCATGACTGATCCACCTCACATCTCAGAGTAACTGAGTCTCCAGTGAATAATGAACTCTGTGGCTCAACAGACAGAGTTGGTGTGGGAATATCTGTCAATAAAAAGTCACTTGGAATTTGGAAACGAGTGGTGAACAATTTTCAGCAGAAGATCTTGTCCTCTCACTGTATAATAATTACTGTGCTTTGATTTCATTTTCATTTGTTGTCGGACAACAGTCTGTCACATGAATATTTCTTGTAAAAAATATTTTGCATTTATAATCACAATAAAATGTAACTCTCATTTCTCAACTCTAAGTTGGTTTGTAAGTTACTGTAGAATCACTCATATGTGAGAAATATATGAATCAAATTCTCTCACCTTCAGTGTTTCCAGAGAGGATGTTTGAAATCAGCACTAAAAACACAAAGAGAAAAAACTCAGTACAGTGTGAACATCGAGCTGATCAACTGTGTATTTTATGTCATCTTATAATTTGTCTAGAGATAATGGCATCTGTATGAGTACAGATGATGGTGATCTGGATTGGATGTGTCCAGATAAACATTAAAACATCTGAACATCGAACTGTATATTTTATGTCATCTTATAATTTTATAATTTGTCTAGAGATAATGGCATCTGTATGAGTACATGATCTGGATTGGATGTGTCCAGATAAAAATTAAAACATCTGACTAATAGCAGAGGTATCTGAATATATAGACAACAGCGATAATAACAAGTTTGATAAAAACAAACCAACAACTAAATCAACACCATTAAACAGTACAAAACTGAATGACTGAACAAACCCACAGATCTACAACACAACAGAGTGCATTTCTCTTCACAAACAGCACTAACTGCACACTTCCTCTCTCAAACTCATCTTTCACTCATATATCATTGAATAGAGCTGGATTTGAAACTCAGAGCAGCAAGAAAATACATAAATAAGGAACACTAAAACACTTGATCATTTACATAATATAATAGCAATGATCTATATACAGTAAAAATAATACTCACAGAGCACAAGAGGAAGTTGACTGAGCTCCATACTGACTGAATGATGACAGACGGTTGAAGACACAGAAAGTGTTAAAGCATCAAGACTTCCTGAAAACTTTCAGTCATCATGACAGACTAAAGACATTCAAATGTACCTTCATGTGTTACAGAAATTATTTTGATAATGTTGATAATCTTGTAACATGTTTTCTGAAAATGTCATACTGACTAACATGCAAGTTTTCTACAGGAATGTCGTCATGACTCATTCATTATTAAACTGAACATTTGTTTACCATTATGAAAAGTTATTTTCTGGTGTGTTTAATGAACAAGGGAAATTAAACAATATTTTGATGGTTTTTATTGTAATTGCAGTATTGTATTTATACATTTATTGAAATAAAGTGAACAACCGCTGCTCCTTCCTCAATGGTTAGTGCCACTGAAATGAAATACAACAAACCAAACCACACCTAGACCTCACATCTGCCTATTTCTATTCTATCAGGACTCTGACACTGATGGTGTTGAGTTTGACAATGATATATTTATACATATGAACATAACAAATTTAGCGATTATGATTCCAGTTCCTCTTGATGAATGTATCTTCTTAATCTGAAAAATTATTTTTTTTCAGTTGTTTTATTGAAGAAATTCTTATTTTCAGCTCTGATAAGTCTGTTTAGTTGTGTACAAAGGTCAGAGTCTTTTATTGTCATTTAAACAGTTTACACATGGTTGTAAACTAAGCAGTGAAATTTGTGAGGTACTGTAAACTCTGAACAACAACAAAAGCACAGCAATGCCAAACACACAAGTACAATAACACAACAACAATGCATGTGCAACATGGTATCTTTCTTGGTTAAGTATTTGATATCTAGGAACTATTCCATTTACTGTGTATTTACAAACACTTTTAATGTGTTTGTAGAGAGTTGTGTAGTAATGTAACATCATTCATTATTTTATAAAATACCATGTGTATCTTAAACTACGGTTTGTCTTAACAGTTCAGTAACTCATTTGTTCAGTATAAATGTTTTTTTTTTTCAAACATTTTTAGAAAGATGTAGCCTACATCAAATATGCATCAATATTAAGTGTGAGACTGAAGTGAAAGAGGAACTACTTAAAGGGGTCATATGATGCTTTTTCAAGTTTTCCTTTCTCTTTGGAGTGTTACAAGCTCTTGGTGCATAAAGAAGATCTGTAAAGTTGCAAAGACTAAAGTCTGTTTAGTTGTGTACAAAGGTCAGAGTCTTTTATTGTCATTTAAACAGTTTACACATGGTTGTAAACTAAGCAGTGAAATTTGTGAGGTACTGTAAACTCTGAACAACAACAAAAGCACAGCAATGCCAAACACACAAGTACAATGTAAAACAACAACAATGCATGTGCAACATGGTATCTTTCTTGGTTAAGTATTTGATATCTGTTGAAGGAACTATTCCATTTACCGTGCATTTACAAACACTTTTAATGTGTTTGTAGAGAGTTGTGTAGTAATGTAACACATTACTACACATAATGAATTCATTATTTTATAAAATACCATGTGTATCTTAAAGGGGTCATATGATGCGATTTCAATTTTTCCTTTCTCTTGGAAATGTGTTACAAGCTCTTGGTGCTTAAAGAAGATCTGTAAAGTTGCAAAGACTAAAGTCTTTGTAATCAACTCAATTACCAAGATAAGAGGTTTATATACACAGCAGACTCTGTTCTTTGAATTTTCTAGCATTAACATGTAAGTGTGAACTCCTGAAAGTGAACAACTGCTGCTCCTCTCTCACTGGTTAATGCAGTGGAGCTGACAGAGAACAAACCAAACCACAACTATGAGCTCACATCTATCTATATCTACACTCTCAGGCCTGTGACTCTGATGGTGCTGATAAATTTGTACCTGTGAACACAGTTTAATATTCATACACAAAGGCATTAAAACAAATTTAACGTGATATGATTCCAGTTCCTCTTAATGAATCCACCTTCTTAACAATTTGGAAAAAGTTTTTCAGATCTTTTAATATTAGTGCTTCCTGCAGAATGAAACATTTTATTTAAAACTATTTTAGAATTAAAATATAATAGAAAGTGTTAGAGTTAGAGGGTCAAATAAAGGTGGAACAGATGTGTTTTTAGTCGTTTCTTGAAGATGGTTAGGGACTCAGCTGCTCGGATTGATTTGGGCAGGTCATTCCACCAGGAGGGAACAGTTAATGAAAAAGTCTGTGAAAGTGATTAATACTTATGTGCCTTGCCAGTGTCCCTGCTCGGTAGAGTCAATGGTCTTTACACTCTTCGGTCTTCACACGAGGAGAGCTACACACGAGGGCTGCTGCGACCGCTGCCGGGGTATACTAAGCTTTTTATATTCATCTAACAAAACAAATTGAATTCAGCTGGACACACTTTCCTGTTTACAACAAATGGCCAAGCAAAGCGCACAACACTGACAAGGTATGCGATACAGTACGAGACCAAACATGATTTCAGCAGGTCTCAAACTAAACACATAAGAATATTTAATTGAGAAGTGTCAATAATCACTGTTGCTCATACTTGTTTTTTTTAATTATTTTTTTTATTCTCAATCCTTATTACAGTTTTCTCGATTGCTTAGACAATAAAACCCATTATATATGCCAAAAATCACTAACATAATAGCATTTTATTAAAAAAAAATCCCAGAACTATTAACATTATTCTTTTGTTTCACAACTCTATTCAACATTTGACAGCATGCGTTCCTGTTCAGTAGCATTTAAAAACCATCAATGTCACCTTTTTTACCTTGTGAACACTACCGTGATGTCACAGGCGGGCTCCCGGAAGTATCAGAGGGCACCTGCCGAACACGTCACCAACTTTTGTTGTCTTTAGGAGCCGTTTGCCTGACAGTGCATGTGAAGGTGCTATGGAGAAAACCAAGTCAAGTGAGCGTTTTAGAAAGTGTGTGCCTCTGTTTCTGAGATTTCTGATACCCGAGGACACACACGATCTATGCCTTATGTCTCTTGGTGAGGAGCATACGTGTTCGGTGCTCGAGGGCTCTGAATGCGCTCATTGTGATACATTTACAATGAGAAAGCTCCGTTCGAGTTTGTCCCTCTTCTCGAGGGATGAGGGGCAAGCTTCTACGTCTCGTGGTTCGGGTCCCGCTGTTGCTGAGGCACAGCATAGACTCAGATCGTAGGGTTCGCAGGTCGAGCTTGCAGAAAAGTTTGAGAAGGGTATGGACCTTTTGAAAGCTTCCGCTGTGAGCTCCGGCACTCGGCGGGATCCAGACAATTGTTCTCTTCAGTCATCTGATCCCGCGGATAGCACTACATTGGGCTCATCTGGTGAAAGTGAGGACATGGATGTGGTTGGCGGTGGAGATGAGACTGTGAGCACTGAATCTTCCTAACCTAGTTCCAGTCCTGCATACGGGGAAATGTTGGACGTAATGGCGTGCACTACTAAGAGGCTTGATTTAGTCTGGTCACGCTAAAGGCAGAAGCCTGCCCGTGGCAGATTAGATGAGCAATTTCTAGCTGGTCATGAAATCCCCTCCCCCAGGAGTCTCCCCTTTCTCCCTGACCTCCACACAGAGTTAGTGAGATCGTGGGACAAGCCATATTCAGCTCGGCTGCATCTCTTTCAGCATGCAAATTATGCTAATGTTGAGGGTGTGGCTGAGCATGGATATGCGAGCCATGCTCTCTGTGGAGGAGACGTTTGCGAGCTATCTCTCCCACTGTAAGTCATCTTCTTTAAAGGGGTCATGAACTGAGATATCAAAATTCCCTTGATCGTTTGACATATAAGAGGTCATTGTCTGTAATTATCAGAACTCAAAACTTTCTTGTTAGTCTAAAAACAGCTTCTATTGAAGCTAATCTGCCAAAATGACAGGTTGTGGAATGTGCCACTTTATGACGTAATAGTGTGGCTAAACCCCACCTCCATAGAAGATTAACGCCAGCTTCTACATCACTGCCTGTTTAGCCCCGCCCACCGATTCGCGCATAAAGTAGGTAAATGACGAGAGAGGCAAACGCAGGTCTACGCAAAAACCACACGATAAAGACGGCTCTGAAAACGGCAAATTGTGGAAAAACACATTCTTTGCATTGCCTTCCTTCTAATCCTAACATTAGGAAAGAGTGAAGAACTTTTATTTTTAATGCAGATCCATACCGCGTCAGTAAGACCTTGTTCACTTCATTTTACCACGGATTCATTTACAAACAAGGCACAATTTGACGCAGGATTTTCAGAAAGATTGAAACTAAAAGAAACTTGCAGATATCGTGAAAAAGGAGAAATCCTTTCTTCTTGATGCTCTGCTCTCGCTTTCCAGGCTTTTCGGCACTTCCGTCGAGGCGGTGGTCGAGAAGTTCAGGAAGGCAAAGGCGCAGTCCGCTGCTTTCAGGAAGTTCATTCCCCGCCGTCCCAAGTCTTCCTCTAAAACCTCTGAGGGGCTGGTCCGTCTCGATCTGAGGATTATAGACAGGATCAGAAGAGCAGCGTGGCCACTCGTGCCCCTCCTCCCTCTAGGGCTCTGAGGCTGTACTAATGATGTTCTTATGTGTTCGCTGGCTAGCGAACAACTGACTGATGGTCCGGCCTCTCCCTTGTGATGTGGGCTTTTTTCAAGTACTCTCAGTGGTCGGGCTGTCCCTCTTATCAGGGTTTGTTTTCAAATTGGCCGACCCCTGAGCCCCCTGAGCCATGCCTAGGGTGTCTCCTTCAGACAACCAAGTTGGTGACGTGTTCGGCAGGTGCCCTTTTATAATTCTGAGCACCCGCCTTTGATGTCACGGGCTATGTGGGCCAGTGGGATTGGAGTTGTTTCACATGTGCTTCAGATCACCAGTCCTGCTGGCGGCAGTCCCCAAAGTCCCCAAATATTTAATAATTGACATTGACCTGACTGACTGCAGTAAGAGGTCATGGTTCTTTTGCTTTCACTGTGACACTGCAAGAATGTTTTAAGAAAGCATCAGCTCCAGAATATTTTAAAAGGGACTGTTTCTTTATTTTAAAAAAGGAAACATGAACAGTTCAAAATAAGAAAAACCTACAGGGCATTACAGCAATACAAGTCAGCAAACTTAGGAATGACGAATATACATGAATATACAATATACATTTGTGAAGCAGGCAAACATCACAGAGGTTACGTAACACAGATATACTGAGTCTTATAATCTAAAGGACTGAACTGCTTTACAATAGGGGTGTGTGATATGTACCATTGCTATGCTGATGACACACAGCTCTACTTTTCATTTCATCCAATCGATCCCACAGTACCTACACAAATCTCAGACTGCCTGAAGGACATTTTGGCATGGATGAAAAACCATGACCTACAACTCAAACTAGTGAAGACAGAGCTTCTCGTCTTCTAGTCACTCCAACAATACAGCACAACTTCACCATCCAGCTAGAATCATCAATAATAATCCCAACCAGATCAGCCAGAAATCTTGGGTTGATCTTTGATGACCAGCTGACCTTCAAAGACCACAATCTAAAGACAGGTTTGCATTGAACAACATCAGGAAGATCAGCCTCTTCCTAACTGAACATGCAGCACAACTCCTCATCCAGCCCCTTGTCATCTCTAGACTGGACTACTGCAATGCTCTTCTGGCTGGACTTCCAGCATGTGCAATCAAACCTCTTTAAAAGATCCAAAATGCAGCAGCACAACTGGTCTTTAATGCGGCTAAAGGCGGGCGTACATGGTGCAATTTTTGCTGTCTTACGAGCTCGCCGGCGATTCTTTTCTCTTGGGAGAATCGCAGATGCTCGCACGGTCGCGGCTCATACCGTGTGAGAAGAATTACGGGCCGATCCGAGACGTTACGAGCACCTCCCATCCTCCCGATAATTTTCAAACATGTAAAAAAAACCCGGCGGCTGTCGGTTTAAATTCGTGGCGTATGTGCGATTGATCGAGACGATTTGGTGATCTGTCTGAAGTTGACCAATCAGAAGATGACAAAAACCATAGTCTATAAAAATTTTAGTTTAATTATACAGTTCTATTTTATATTTGTTATTCCGAATGTGCCAAATTTGCCATTCAGCTTTGTAGGATCTGTCTCACAACAGACCCACCTACATGATGGAGACACACACATCAAACCAGCACATTCCATGGAAGGTTGTTGAGGTTCGTTTCTCCAGCCATCTG
Source organism: Sinocyclocheilus grahami (assembly GCF_001515645.1). Lineage (NCBI taxonomy): Eukaryota > Metazoa > Chordata > Actinopteri > Cypriniformes > Cyprinidae > Sinocyclocheilus > Sinocyclocheilus grahami. Next base: position 37,993 of record NW_015506901.1, read on the forward strand.
TAGTCGTAAAACTCATGCTCCATCGAGTAAGGTGAAAGCATTCCCTGGACTGTTTGGCTATATCTCAAGATAAGCTAAAAAGGACAGTACTTTAACGGTGCTTAAAATGGTTTTACGGGCTTGCAAAGAGCAGATAGAAATACCCTCATGACCAGTGGACGCATAAATTGCTAAACTACGATCAACAAAAGAGACAATTTTATGGCTCCCTGTCCAGCAGGAGACTTTCCAGGAAATGTCCAGAGCTGACCTGATAGTGACCGGAGAACTCGACACTTTTCCCCCGCATTCCAAGGAAAGAGACAAGATGTCGTTTGACAATCGTTGCTAATAATTGAAAGTATAAAATGATCAGAGCATAGAATTACAAATAGTAGGTTGTTTGTTGTATATATATATATGCTTGTTAATAGTATTTTGCATTTAAGAGACTTTATAGATGTATCAATATATTATTATAGGTGGCCTCATATAAATGAGAGTCTCAGAGTCTCTTATGCACACTCCGCCCCTTAAGAAGTCGATTGGAAGCCAGCGTCAGGGGACGGACTTATGCCACAGAGCAAAACCCGAATGCAGAACAGAACCCAGGGGTTTTTTTCTCAAGATAAGCTAAAAGGGACAGTACTTTAACGGTGCTTAAAGTTGTTTTACGGGCTTGCAAAGAGCAGATAGAAATACCCTCATGACCAGTGGACGCATAAATTGCTAAACTCCGATCAACAAAAGAGACAATTTTATGGCTCCCTGTCCAGCAGGAGACTTTCCAGGAAATGTCCAGAGCTGACCTGATAGTGACCGGAGGACTCGACACTTTTCCCCCGCATTCCAAGGAAAGAGACAAGATGTCTTTGACAATCGTTTGCTAATAATTGAAAGTATAAAATGATCAGAGCATAGAATTACAAATAGTAGGTTGTTTGTTGTATATATATATGCTTGACGTGTTTCATGTAATCGGTGCAACTTTAACCAGTGTTTAATTACCCCTTTTTAGGAATTAAGGATATTAAACTGTGTAATATGTGAAGTTTAATCTTGAACGAATGAAAACCAGAAATGCAGAAGGTTGAAATGAAGTAGACTTTAATAGTATGTACAATATTTGCATTTAAGAGACTTTATAGACGTATCAATATATTATTATAGGTGGCCTCATATAAATGAGAGTCTCTGGTTAATGTATGCACACTCCGCCCCTTTAAGAAGTCGATTGGAAGCCAGCGTCAGGGGACGGACTTATGCCACAGAGCAAAACCCGAATGCAGAACAGAATCCAGGGGTTTTTTTTTTGGTTAGTTAGCTGGCTTGCAACTTCTCCGGCTCTCGCTGGTCGCTGTGTTAGAGCACCTGCACGCGTGCTCACATTTACCATCAAAAGCGACCAGCAAACTAAAACTCAACACTTCAGTGATACTTCGTTGAAATCGTCAACAAACTTGAAAGTCTAAGACTCTCAGCAGATTGCTTGCGCCTCTGCGTCATCACAAACTAACGAGGGGTTTCCCAAAGGACCTCATCCTGACGTCACCGACCCGTCAGTGAGGAGTTTCCCTCAAAGACCTCCAGGAAGCCCGCAGCACCCCGGAGTCACCTCAACTGTCAACCCGCTGAACGCAAGTAAACAACATTTTCTATGATCTGCTGAACGGGTGAATTTAAATGCTTTGCTCTGTGAATTCTTAAGGTGAATTCCCATCCCTCGTGAAAACGAGGTAGAACTATGAAACTCAGAACTCCGTTAACAGTCTTTCCTTCCTCTGAACTGTATGTTTGTGTGTTTTAGCTTAAGTTTATGTGATCTAGAATAGCCAATAAATTTCATGTTTCATTTATAACTAATCAATTGTCTGGGTCATATAATTTCGTGTCAATTCTATTGCCAAACGATCCTTGCTTGTTACCTTAGCTCGTAGCTTACGCATAATAATTACCTCTCTTTCAAGAGCTGACAAATCATCAAATTTTGTATTTCACCCGTGGCCAGGGAGAATACAAAAATTACATATTCAATTGGTAATATACACTGACATCAGCTTCTCGCTGGTCGAGTAGCTGATAAAAGTATAAACTATTGAAAGTCAAAGTCAGTTTTGATCAGGTGGACCTCGAATTCTCAGATCGAGTTCTTTTAAAACCTGAGCTAGAAATAAACCTGAATGAATTAATAATGATTAATTCCCTTACAACTAAGTAAATTATTACAGCTTTATGAATGAATATGCCTGTTGTATTTTTGGCAAAACGAGCAGAAATTCAGAAATGGGGGGGGGGGCATAGAAGTTCTATGCTACATTTAGCATTTTCTATGCTAAAATGTAGCATAGAACTTTGTTTTTCGGCCACACACACGTTGCAAAGTTTCGGGAATGACGTCAGTATATTTATGCGCTCTCGACATTGTCATTAAGATCATACTATAGAAACCGCCTAAAATTAAGTATAAAGAAGAGAAGAAAGTGGCCCTAGGCAGCTGCCTACACATGCCAGGATCTGCCACTGCCAGATGCAGTTAGAAATTTACTAAAAACAAGCCTATCGCAAGACATCTGGTAGGGGGGGCACCTGGGGTGGCCAGCCAAATTTCAGAGGGGGCCGGTGCCAACCCTGGCCCCCACCACGTAGACACGCCCTTGGTCACAAGCCGCCTGCCACAAAGAAAACTATTTTGTCCTCAGAATCCATATTTTTTATAAATGGTGCGAAACGTAATGCTTACGTCAGAGTTTGTAAAATCGTAGTAAATTCGTGTCGTGTGTGACTGCCTCCGTACGATTTTCGGATAAACTCAATCGTGACATGTGCCAGAGCTCACGACGTTCCGACCTTCAGAATCGCCCACGTTACCCCTCTCTTTGTCTGTCTTCACTGGCTATCGGTTGCTGTCCGTATCAAGTTTCAAGACACTGATGCTTGCGTACAGATCAGCAGCACGCACTTGTTGTATTCCTTATTTATAAGTCACTTTGGATAAAATCATCTGCTACATGAATAAATGTAAATGTACGTATCTATGATAATATTGTAAATATTGTTTTAACAATATGTGAGCTGACATTGTCGAGTATGTCACTCATTTTGGAAAAACCAAACAAAAACATCCCAGCAAGCAATTTTGCGTTTAAAAGACGTCTAGGCTAAAACTAGGCTAAATTTGGGCTGTCAGTGAAAATCTAATAGACGTCTAATCATAGCCCAAGAATAGACTAGTCATCAGTTAGACGGCTAATAAACGACTACATATATACGTCTAATAGACGGTGAATATGGGTCTAGGCTAAAACAAGGCTAAATTTGGGCTGTCAGTGAAAATCTAATAGACGTCTAATCATAGCCCAAGAACAGACTAGTCATCAATTAGACCGCTATTAAATGACTACATATATATATCTAATAGACAACAAAATGGCAATCCATACATACAGCTTTTATTAAGAAAAATAAAATTTTTAACAACTTGGACAACTTAAGACAATACAAAATGATAAAAATACAAAAGAATTAATGACAAAATAAAATGTTATAAATACAATACACTTAAATATAAATATTATGATTAAAACATCTGGAGTTTTTAACAACTTAAGATAATAAAAATATAAAAATGAAAAAATTAAATATTTAAAAGAAAAAAAATCTAATACAAATCAAGAGCATGTTATCACA
>NW_015506901.1:41712-42227 GCF_001515645.1 Sinocyclocheilus grahami
TGTGACTGGGAGTTATTCTCATTTGCTTGGATGCCAACTAAAAAAAAAAACGATATATATATAGTGTATCACCATTCAGTGTGTTAAAAAGAGAGAAGCTATCTGGTACATGTTGTGTGTTTTATACACATACCTCTGATGACCGAGAACAATGCACTCTTTTCAAATGCCTCTTTCTGCAGCGGACCACCCCTCTTCATGTTGAATTTGGACATATGGGAATTTTTTTAAAACCCTAAAATATAATACAGATTGAGGTGGTTAACAGTTGCAGACAAAGTTTGACATTTCAAAATGACCAGTAAAGGAATTATTTTTTAAATTTCTGATTTGCGTTGTAACTTATTGAGTATTGACACCACAATGTTTGATTAATGTGGCAAGATTTGTAGGCGTTACCTGTCCAGCATCCTTCTGGCACTGTCTTCGAGGTTTCTTCCTTCAACTCTGCACAACTTTGACACCTGAATAACACATGCCAATGTCAGGCGGGTAGTATTATATGCATCCGTGTA
>NW_015506901.1:43447-45497 GCF_001515645.1 Sinocyclocheilus grahami
ATTTTAATACTGCTGCAAACTTTTTATAATTGATCATTTTATATTACCATTTTTAATTATTTGTATTCTTAAGCTTTACTATCAATTTGGAAGTTTCAAAATAAACCTTATTGTACTTGTACAATGACAAAGATATTCTATTCAATTAGCTCATGCTCTTTCTGTATCTAACAAGCCATTGTTCAGTCATAATTAAATAATTAAAATAAACAATGGACTTTGTCAAAGATGAGAGCTTTAGTGAGGAAATGTTGTTTTGGAAAGGGTCTCTGTTTGTACTGTTTAGGTTTTTTAAGGGATTTTTTAATGGGATTTTAATACTGCTGCAAACTTTTTATAATTGATAATTTTATATTGCCATTTTAAATTATTTGTATTCTTAAGCTTTACTATCAATTTGGAAGTTTCAAAATAAATCTTATTGTACTTGTACAATGACAAAGATATTCTATTCAGTTAGCTCATGCTCTTTCTGTATCTAACAAGCCATTGTTCAGTAATAAATTCAATATAATAATTAAAATAAATGATGGACTTTGTCAAAGATGAGAGCTTTAGTGAGGAAATGTTGTTTTGGGGAGGGTTGTTTTTTTTGACCATTGCTGCTCGGATCTTTTCAATATCCAACCGCTTTTCCAGATGTTGAAACTCCTCCTCAGTTTATCCAATTCTTCTGAGTACAATGGACTTTTTCAAAGATGAGAGCTTTAGTGAGGAAATGTTGTTTTGGAAAGGGTTGTTTTTAAAAAAAAATTTTTTTTACCATTGCTGCCCGGGATCTTTTCAATTTCCAACCGCTTTTCCAGATGTTGAAACTCCTCCTCAGTTTATCCAATTCTTCTGAGTGTGTTCACTGTATAGATTAATCTTTGTCAAAGCTGTTTGTTCTGTTGTTTGCTCTTTCGCCTCTTCTTGGCTATTTTAAAATCGATTGAGTTTGTAAACACATACAAATGATAAAACTTTTACTCTATTAAATTTTGCAATTAATCCTCTGAACACATGAGTGCTGAACCCTGCGCCTAGTCACAGATCACTATCAACTACGATCTGCTCCCTTCACGAAAATGTCACGGTTCCTAAACATGATAACAAATAATATAGATAAATAATGAACACATGTGAAAACGAAAACACAGATACTTACAAGACCAAGTAGGAATGTCCTTTTTTGGCCATGCTCATCGCTGGTCTGGTTACTGGTATAGGGCTATAGCCAAGCCGTTAAAATTAGACCACATATTGCCTCGATTTCGCCAGGTGGGCTAAAAGCAGACTACACGTAGCCCATCCAATTTAGAGCGAAATCGTGGCTACATATAGACCATGTCATGAAATGACACATATCTTTGTTATTATTGACACTGCGAACATGATGGGATATCAACCATCTCATGCGTTGTCTGGCCAAAAACTACAGTGAATCAAGTTTGACTATAAGTGGGCTACAGATAGCCGCTCGGACTACGAGCTAAATCGTTGCTACGCACAGGCTACGTATTGAACATGTCAAAGAAATGAAACCAAACACCCTGTAAATGCTGTTGACTTTGCTTACATGACGGAATACCATACATCTCACAAGTTATTTAGCCAAAAAACGACATGAAACCAAATTCAAGGTTATTTGGGCTAGAAGTGGGTTACACATAGCCGGACTATATCGGGTCTATCCTTAACCAAGACGTTGAAATGACGGCTATTGCTTGTTGGGCTATTTCGTTTTTAAAAAAATCCCTTTTCAAGAACTACAACGAACGGCTCGTTTGGACTACAGCGTTTGTTTTCCGGGCTTTATGATATCACAAAGCGGCTCATTAGAATATCATTAAAAATAATTCCCGCCTACAGAAATTCGAATGGTTGGGGGGTGGGGATGGGCGAGGTTGTGGTTAGTGGTTGAGTGCGAGAGACGTTGAAGAAGAAGTGCTGCTGCAGAGTTAGTGCATCAGAGAAAACCAAGAATAAGAACTACTGAACTACTGCGTCAAATTTTCGGCATGTCTAGAACAATTCTTACAAGTATAACATGACGTAGCTGGGCGCCGCG
>NW_015506901.1:49064-53810 GCF_001515645.1 Sinocyclocheilus grahami
TGATTTATCTCTATATATATATATATATATATAGATATATATATATATATATATATATATATATATATGATAAATAGGATTTTTATGTTATCAATTTTTTGATGCACTGAAATTTCATAATTCTTGTTACCAATTTCAATATCACAAACAAAATACTAGCTCAAGTAAAGCCAAGCTTACTGAACAAGTAAACAGTAACAAATTATAATAGCACAAAGATACATACGACATCAACCTACTTGAAAAACCTAAACAAATGAATAAGAAATATTATATTGTATAAAGTTATTGTACAAATAGACTGAATAGTCTTCACTGTATAAATTCAACATACATTAATTCTTACTTATTTTACAAAAGTGATTCAGTCAAGGACAGTGAGTGATTTTCTTTCTGATGTTTGATTTACATTATTGACACAAATGGCAACAGCAGCTATATTAGACTGCTTTAGAGGAATAGTTCACCCAAAAATGAAAATTATGTTGTTGTTCTAAACCTGTATGAGTTCCCCTCTGCTGTTGAACACAAAATAATATATTTGGAACAATACTGGTAACCAAAAAACAAAAAACAAAACAAAAAACACTATTGGAAACTTTCTGGTTATGAACATTCTTAAAAAAATATTTTCTGTTTTGTTGAGGAGAACAAAGAAATTCATACAGGTTTAGAACAACTTGAGGCTCAGTAAATGATGACAGTATTTTCATTTTTGGGTGAAGATCATATAATGCCAGGATCTCACATAGCCTACTACTACACATGCTTTACCTTTAACTATTAACGTTCATGTAAGGCACAACTGACAAAGTCTGGCACTTTGACACATAACTATGTGTATTTGAACGTTTAAGCACAAGGCGCGAAAAATAATTCAAGTTTAGTCAGGCTGTAAGGATTCTGTTCTTGTCTGTGTAATGTTTTGCCCCTGTTTCTGTTCCCTTATTTGGTCATGTTCCTGTCCTCGTTTTGTTAATTAGTTTGATTAGTCATCCCATACACCTGTGTTTCCCCGATCATCCCTTGTATTTAAGTTCCTGTTTGTTTAGTCTTCTTTGGTTGGTTCTACTCGTTGGATGTTGTGTAATTCCCCTGTGTTTCCAAGGATTAAAGACATATGTTTATGAACTCCACGTCTCCTCGTTCCGCGCTCCTCCCAGCACAGATTGTGACACAGGAGCTGGAGCAGGTGCGCGCCGCGCATATCAAGCTGAAACTGTCTTAACTAGCGCATTTACCAACAAGAATTCTGCTCATCTGCTTAATGTCCATGAATAATTTAAAACCATTTGTTTTTAAACCACAATGCTTAAAACGCGTTTAAGCTTACATCATGACGCGCAAAACGATTGACATTTTTCTACCGGGTTATTTCCCAATCTGAATACATAGAGTTTGTTCAAACACAAAAAGCCAAATACATCCATCATGTTAATAATCAAATCCATCAGCTTTAGTGAAATAACCATATAGCTGTGGAGTTTACTGACTGTGTTTTATCTGCTGTTTGTCTTTTACGTGTTTCTTTTTTTTGAGCCCCTCTCTCACATAATTTTCTTAGAATAGCTCACATTTTTACTTATCGAAGATTGTTCTTTGCGTGACCATTTCCAGATTATGCCAGAACGAAGTGAAGAGTGGAGGTGAATGTGAACCTGAAATGGCGCTTCAATCTACTCCACAGCCAATCACTGGCCCCCTCGTTGCTCGGGCCCTGTTGTTAATCCGGCCCTGTCTATATGATATAATTCAGATATCGATATGAACAATATATTAAAAAAAAAGTCTCAGAAAAACTGCCAAGATCGCCCACAACAGATGTCTGTACGTACAAACTTAAGTTTATGAAACCTCCTCCGATAAAATTATATAATATTTTAGAAATAAAAATGGTACAAATAAATTAATGTTCACCTTTTATTTGTATTTAGTCTTCATACAAACAAAAAATGTGAAATCACCGTCAAATAAACACAAAACACTCATAAGACACTCACCTTATTAATATTAATATTTAAACTATAACTTTAAACTATAATATAGGCTGATTATTCTTATAGACTGAAACTAAAGTGCTTCAGCCAGGATAAAGAATATGAAAAGTGCTCAGAGTTGCTGCAGAAAACAAAAAAAAAAGAGTGAGCAACAACAAAAACACATGTTGCTGGAGACGGGCTGATTGAAAATGCACATTCACTCTCTGCCAGCAGGAGGCACTTTTGGAGCGGCAGAAACAGCGGTTTCCTCGTTAACGGCTGTAAACAAAGCAGCGCTGCGCTCATAAACGCTGCTTTATCTGATAAAAGCTGTGTCCCAAATGGCGCACTATACACTTTGTACTTATGCACTACTCACCCATGTAGTGTATGAATTATATAAGGTTATTTTGTCATTCATAATCGGAGTCTGATAGCCCCTCCCCCTTTGCTACGTAATTAAAGCTGCGACGGTTGAGTGCATGAAGTGTCCAACATTCCACACTTCGTTTTTTTCGGTTATTTCAGTACATCATCCGGGTATTTAAAGTGCACTTTTCTTTTTGGAATTTTCAGTGTGAACGCACTACTTGCACTATTCATACTAAAAAACGTCATAGAATAGTGCATAAGTACACTATTTTGTGACGCACCTAAAATGAAAATGCCATCAAAACTTTTCTGAAGATAATCAGTTCCCTTCAAAGATACATTAATATAAAACATCCGTGCTGCGTTTTGATTCTGAAACGTGCAGTGCTCATGTTTATTCAACGAAGTCAAAGCCTTTTGGAAAATCTATTTGTGGCAGTCAGTGTTGATACTGTAGCGGTCCGCCACAAATAAATCAATGTATGGGAAACACTGGTAATATTGAAATATCAGAAATGTGTTTAAAAATCATATCACTGTTATTAAAAAATATATATATATATATTGCGATATATTGATATTGAATTATTGTCCAGCCCTAACAGTATGTTTTTATCTCTATCTTTATGGTTTTTATGAAATACCTACCAAAATCTTTTAACTATTTAAACAAATTTGACTAGAAAAGACAAAACAAACAACCAAAAAAAACAAACATGTCTTTTTCAGTAAGGAAACATGTGTATTTGTCGAGTAAAAGATAAACAGAATGAGTGAGAGATTCAATTAAACTGATTTGTATTACAGCAATTTTCACAATACATGTTGTTTCAAAGCAGCTTTAGTAAGCGCCTTACAAACCCAAAGGATGACAGCTACACAGTATTAATGATAATAATGACCAGTTTGGTGCTTAACTGAATAAAATGCATATAATGTAATAAATCAGACCGACATTTACCTCTCATCCTGCAGCATTTGAAAATCAGCACGACTGTCACTAGCAGATATGGACAAACTGCCAGTACAGAACTGAGTGTGTGGAGGACAGAGATCTGAGATTCTGAATGAGACACTGAAAAACAGACACACAAGCACTTTATCAAGCACTATATCTGAACGAGAGAATAAGAAGAAATTAATCAGCTCACAGTTTCTATTGACTCTCACCTCTGACTGAGATCCAGCTCTTGGGTGACTCTCCTCTCTCTGAGTGTTTGCAGTAGTAGAAACCCTCATGTGACTTTGAGACATTAGAGATGATCTCTGTAGTTTGATTCTGGATGAGTGATCCATCTTTATAGAAATCAGCTCTGAGGTTTGGTGGGGTAAGCGCCTTACAAACCCAAAGGATGACAGCTACACAGTATTAATGATAATAATGACCAGTTTGGTGCTTAACTGAATAAAATGCATATAATGTAATAAATCAGACCGACATTTACCTCTCATCCTGCAGCATTTGAAAATCAGCACGACTGTCACTAGCAGATATGGACAAACTGCCAGTACAGAACTGAGTGTGTGGAGGACAGAGATCTGAGATTCTGAATGAGACACTGATAAAGAAACACACAAGCACTTTATCAAGCACTATATCTGAACGAGAGCATAAGGAATAAATCAGCTCACAGTTTCTATTGACTCTCACCTCTGACTGAGATCCAGCTCTTGGGTGACTCTCCTCTCTCTGGGTGTTTGCAGTAGTAGAAACCCTCATGTGACTTTGAGACATTAGAGATGATCATCTCTGTAGTTTGATTCTGAATGAGTGATCCATCTTTGTAGAAATCAGCTCTGAGGTTTGGTGGGGTTGAATGTTGATTTAAACAGCGTAGAGTCAGAGTATCTCCTTCAGTCACAGGATGAACAGGACTCTCCAGAATCACATCAGCTACAGAACAGAGGAAGCATGAGCTGATTGCAAATATTATATTAACAATATGGTAACATCAAAATAATAATAATTTAAAAAAAGTATGTTTTGACAAAACTAGATTTTTAGTGCCACTTGCCCATTGAGTGTTTTTTGCCCACTGATGCATCCTGTACTTGTTTAATCAACCTGCTTTATATTGATTGTAAACTGCCAGTCAAACAAATGAACACAGACTCACAGTGTACAGTGATATTAACAGGATGATAGTTCTCTCCAGATTCAGACTGACACCAGTACACTCCAGTGTCTGATGTGATGGTGGAGCTGATTGTACATGTAGATCCTGTTTGTGATCCCCATACTGATGATGAACAATCGTCCAGCCTCAAACTCTCTGTGTATCTTCTCACTCTCCATCTATCAGAGTTACTCTGGTCCTCACAACTCAGAGAGAGAGAGACAGATGTGAAGTGTTGAGTTCTACTAGGACTGATGATCAGAGAGACTGGAGGAGAA
>NW_015506901.1:54244-63687 GCF_001515645.1 Sinocyclocheilus grahami
GAGAAACTAAGTCATTATTACGAGAAAGTTTCTCATTATTACGAGAAACTAAGTCATTATTATGAGAAAATAAGTCATTATTTCGAGAAACTAAGTCATTATTACGAGAAAGTTTCTCATTATTATGACTTACAGAATTATATTTTTTTATTTAGTGGCGGAAACGGGCTTCCATAGAATTAAATGGGCCGTAACAAAGGAGTCAAAGTTTTGCTGGTACCTCATCAGTCCCTGCTGGTAGATGTCATAACTACACTTTCTGGCAGCAAAAAGCTTTTTTTCTGTATCGACAGCCATTCAAAAATAGCAGTGAATTATGACAGAATCATTTTTTAACATATTTGTAAATCACAATATATCATAGCTTTCTTGTACCTCATTTCTTATTACAAAACTGAAGTTTCGACTCTAAATTCTGATTGGATGAGTCACATTTTAAGTGCAAATAAACACCCATAACCACACATTCTGCTGTTTATTCATGTGGCAAACTGCTACATTGCATAGCAGGAGTAAACATCCTACAGTAATAATGAACTTGCCAGAAGCTGAATGATGTTGATGATTAGACAGTAACATTAAATCATATAAAATAAAAAAGTAATATGTTAGTGAATAAAATTAATATTAAGAAATTAAATGTGTAAATGAGAATGACAAAGTAATATGAAAGAGATGAAGAAACAACATAAATGAAGTCAAGCACAGATGTATGTTTGCTCTCTTCAAGCTGCATATACAAAGATTGCTATTTAATAGCTCAAATGAGATCCTCAGATCCTTCACCCATTACCTGTGGAAAAATCAGTGTAATGCTCAGCTTATAGAGGCTGTTGCATTTACTATATGCTATATTTTGGAACGGCGAGTTTTGATTTCTGAAACAGTATATAAAAATCAAGGAATTTGATTTCTCATGATACAGAGTAATCAGTTAGTGTCTCATATAACACACTCTCACACATTCTTGTTAGGGCTTCATTCATTCAGTTTGAACTCACCAGTGACCCATACTGGCTGTGTGTTGCTGTAGGTTGTATAATAACCTCTCTGCTCTGCACACATAAACTCCTGTGTGTTTTAGAGCAGCAGAACTGAAAGTATAGTTTCTTCCAGCTCCTCTGCTGCTGTCTGAAAGGAGATTATAACGATTTCTGTAGTCTGTAAACAGTAAAAATGTGCAGTTACCTTAAGAAGCTGTTTCCACAGAAGTCTTGTAAATTACCTCTGGTATAAAACGATTTAGATTGACTCCGTATTTTTTAATCTCAATAATATTTCTTACTTGAACAATAATAGTTAATTCAGATGTTAAGGCATGAAGCACATTATATCTTACCTGATGAAGCAGTTAGAGTGTACCAGCTGAATGTCCAGCCTGTAGAGGAGCCGTAAACCTCACAGATCAGAGTCACTGGATCTCCTTCAGTCAACCACTTCTGTGGAGAAACACTTAAAACTGCTCTAGGAACTGAAATTGAGAAATCACTCATTTAATAACATGTAAAGAGTGTGAGTATGAAGAGATGATCAAACTCACCTACTGTCAGTGTAACTTCATCACCGATGTTTGATGTTTGTGATCCTCCTCTCTCTGCTCCATAACAGAAGTATTTACCTGCGTCAGACTCGGTAAAAGGACTGAATGCCTCACAGATCAGAGTCACTGGATCTCCTTCAGTCAACCGTTCTGAAGCCTGCCCGCCTCCACTCACTCAAGCCGGCCTCCGCTCACTCTAGGCCGCCGGCCACTGCTCACTCTAGCCCGTCATGTGTGACGCTGTGTTTCGTTGTGAAAGCGAAACTACTTTGTTTGGCCTTCCAAAAGAGGACACGACTAGAAATCAGTGGTTAAGTTGTATTTACAACACTGTTCCAGAACAGTTCAACCCAAATATTCAGATGTGTCCAGCGCATTTTATGGAGGACGTTTCCTGATCCTGGGAGAGTAGACTACAATGCTGGCTGTTCTGACTCACAGACTGTAAGTAAGTTTTCTATGTTTAAAGAATTTGCCACTGACGATTCAAACGCGAGTTTTGAGCAGAGTAGAGTAGCGCTTGTTGTTTGTCATTTCTCGGATCACAAATGCAGACATGGTTTTATGTTTACGTGGCGCGATGCAATGCAATGCGTAAAAAGACAGTATAAGTCATTATAATTCATAATTATGTCCCCACTGGATGCAACAAATGCCTCCTTTATAATGGGTTTTAATGTTTTTGTCTCCTCGCTCCGGCCGGGACAAGGTATCACAATATGGTAAGGGGCGTAACATTTGCATCACACGCTTGAGGTATTCGGCCAATCACAACGCACTGGATGGCTGTCCAATCAGAGCACACCTCGCTTTTCAGAACGATGAGCTTTGTAAAAATCGACACGTTTCAGAAAGGCGGGGCATAGAGGAGAAACAATCATGTACAGTATGTTTTTTGAACCTTAAACCGCATAAACACATTTCATTACACGAAATACACAAAATAATGTTCTTTTTAGCAACATCATATGATCCCTTTAAAATAATGCATTAAATGATACAGGAACATTTCAATGGTTATCACAGTATGAACAGGACTCTGCAGAATCACACCAGCTACAGAACAGAGGAAACATACTTATTAATAGTAAGACTATATTAACAATGTGGAGACAATAATAAAAACATGAACAAAAACAGATTTTTAAAAAATCCAGCACTCCCGCCCCTAACCCGAAGTATTAGTTTAAGTGTAACTAATGCATACTGCACTTGTTTAGTGCAATAAATACAGAAACACAGACTCACAGTGTACAGTGTTATTAACAGGATGACTGTTCTCTCTTATATACGCACAATTTATATATGCACAAATAGACGCAAATGCACAAATTAACTTGAACTGATATGTGCTAATGTCACATCTGAGAGTGACTGTCTCTCCTCTGAATACATGTTGATCAGGTTTAATGCTCACTTTGGGTTTTGGTTTTTCTGAACAATGACAACAATTCATAATGAAAATAATGTGCTGCTTTTACTGTATGAACCCAGTAACTTGATTGTAATACATAGATGCTAAATCAGGTTAGACTGAAATGTTGTTCTTTATAACTGTTATAGTCATTTATTGAAGACCTGTCAATATAATCATTGGGAATTTGGAAACATGAGTTGTGAAAGTTTTTCAACAAAATAACTCATCTCTCACTGTTTTGATTTCACAGTGAATTGTAAGTCTGGAAGAACCTCAGACACTTTGATTTTCTGAGATACTGACAATGCAAACACAGTGTATTAACATACAGGCATCTGTTTCCACATCTCACTGAGAGAAGATCTGGGAAAGCTTCTTTCTCACCTATACATTTGTTCCTTTCCCCCACTTCCTTCCTAGACAAAATACTACTGGGCTATTAGTAAGCATGGTTCAGCATACTTCATAGTATTAGCCAAAACCTCTGTTTATTGTCTCAGATTTATTCAAGTTGTTATATAGTTAGATTAACTATAGGGAGCTAGATAAAAATACTGTTGAAGTATTAACAAGCATTGGGCGGCATATTTCATAATACTAGCCATAACCTCTGATTATTGTTTGAGCTTTAACTAAGTTGTTAGATGGGTGACTGTAGGGGGCTAAACAGAACCACTATTTAAAGAATGGCAAGCATGAGGTGGCCAATTAATTAGTAGCCACAACCTCCGGCTAATGATCAGACTGGCGAGTTTGTGACCGTGAGGTCTGCGTAAAGCGGCAGACGTGAGACACTCTGAGCGACAGATTCCTAATGAACGAGTAAAATATAAAGTAAAGAGTTAACTAATCACATGCCCAGAAGAACAATAATTAGAAATGGACAAACAACCAATTTGCATCTCAATCTAAACTCGAGGTCATAATAAAATGGAGTAGATTTTCATTTAAATTAAATTACTTTGCGCACCATTGGTGTATTTTCGACAAAGTAATTTGTGCGGCACCAAAAAGGCCGAACGTGCAGGAAACCTTCAGCCACCATTGGATTCCTTCATTGGGTGGACATTACAGAATGTAAGAAATATATCTGATATTTTTGATAGACTGATGTTTTTGGTGTTTCATGTCTCACCACAGAATTGTCACATTAATAATTTAACTTGTTAAAAGGGTGCATTTGTAATCATAATAAAATGTAACATTCATTTCTCAACTCTCGGGTGGTTTGTAACAGTTAGAATCAGTCAAATGTGAGAAATATATTAATCAAATTCTTTCACCTTCAGTGTTTCCAGAGTGGATGTGTGAAATCAGCACTAAAACACAAAGAGAAAAAACTCATTACAGTGTGAACATTGAGCTGATCAACTGGATTTTACAACATTTTATAATTTGTCTAGAGCTAAAGGCATCTGTAAAAGTGTAATCTAATTAAAATATTTAAGATTCAAAACTAAAAAAAAAGGAAGTTTTGAGTGAATTTTAAGGAACTTGACAATTTCTTACAAAATCTTACAGACAAAAAAAAAAAAAGGAAAGATTTTTATAAAGATGAACAAATATTAAGATATAGTGTTGATGACTGTATGAGTCCAGATAAACATTAAAACATCTGACTTGTATTTTACAGATTTGGTCATAGCAGAGAACTGTTTAGGGAACTTCAAGCCAACAGTCTGATAACAAGAATAAAGACAAACACTTACAACTCTTACAAACACCTTGATCTACAACACAACATCTCGATCAAACTCCTCTTTCGCTCATACATCATGGACTAGAGCTGGATTTGAAACTCTGAGAGCAGCAAGAAAGAAAAAAAATTCCAGGAACACGAAATAACTTAATTTACATAATATAATATCAATTAGCATCCACTGAAATACACAGAGAGAAAATAATACTCACAGAGCACAAAAGGAAGTTGACTGAGCTCACTGACCGAATGACGACAGACGGTTAAAGACACAGGATGTATTAAAGCCTCAAGACTTCCTGAAATTTTGTCAAGACTCATTCTGTATCAAATTGAACAGTATTTATTTGCTATTTATGAAAGTTCTATTCTGCTGTGTTTAATGAACAAGGGCAATATGGAACCATATATTGATGGCTTTTATTGTAATGGTGGTATTAGCTACATGTATAATTATGTATTTACATGAAAATAAATGATGTTTTATTAACAAAGTTTGGGAGGAGCATGTTCAGATAATTAACACGAGAGGAGCACATTAAGTAATCAACTCAATTAACAAGATAAGAGGTTTATATACACAGCAGACTTACCTCTGTTCTTTGAGTTTTCTAGCATTAACATGTAAGTGTGAACTCGTGAAAGTGAACAACTGCTGCTCCTCTCTCACTGGTTAATGCAGTGGAGCTGACAGAGAACAAACCAAACCACAACTATGAGCTCACATCTATCTATATCTATACTATCAGGCCTGTGACACTGATGGTGCTGATAAATTTGTACCTGTGAACACAGTTTAATATTCATACACAAAGGCATTAAAACAAATTTAACGTGATATGATTCCAGTTCCTCTTAATGAATCCATCTTAACAATTTGAAAAATGTTTTTGAGATCTTTTAATATTAGTGCTTCCTGCAGAATGAGAAATTTTATTAAAACTAAACACATAAGAATATTTAATTGAGAAGTGTCAATATCACTGTTGCTCGTACTTGGTTATTATTATTTACTTTTTTAAATTCTCTATCCTTATTGCAGTTTTCTCGATTGCTTAGACACTAAAACCCATTATATATGCCAAAAATCACCAAAATAAAAGCATTTTATAAAACAAATTCCCAGAACTATTAACACTAATCTTGTGTTTCACAAGTCTATTCAACATTTGACAGCATGTGTTCCTGTTCTGTAGCATTTAAAAACCATCAATGTCACCCAAACCAGAGGTTTTTACCTTGTGAACACTAGTATGCAGCATTTTTTACATGCCAGTCAGAACAACAGGATGTGTAAAAAAAAAAACATATGTGAATTAATTGGCTATGGATACAAAAAAAAAAAAAAGCAAGACCAAGATTTGTTTAAAGGGGTCATATGATGCGATTTCAAGTTTTCCTTTCTCTTTGGAGTGTTACAAGCTGATTGTGAATAGATAAGATCCCTGAAGTTGCAAAGACTAAAGTCTCAAAACCAAAGAGATATTCTTTATCAAAGTTAAGACTCTGACACACCCCCCTAAAATGGCTCGTTCTAACACGCCCCCACATATCTACGTCACTATGTGGAAATATTTGCATAATGCAGCCCAAATGTGCACGCAAAGAAAGAAGGCGCGGTTTCAGTAACCGCAGTTAGTGTTGATGCAGCCATGTCAGGGAGATGTTGTGTATTTCTAGGCGAAAGCAAAAGCACTTTATTTGGCCTTCCGAAAGTAGATGCATTTAGGAATCTTTAAGATTACTTACAACGGAACAGCAATGCATTTTATGGACGACCGTTTCGTGAACCTAGGAGAGGAGGTAATTCTGACTTTGCTATGACAATCTGGCGCTTCTGAATCAGCTACTGTTTTGTTATTAGTTTAAGTATTTTCTATTGACTTTTCAAATGCGGAGTTTTGCGCATCATGTGTGTGTGAGAGAGCGAGAGAGACAGGCAGTGTTGGGAAGGTTACTTTGGAAATGAAATGGGTTACAGATTACAAGTTACCCTACTTAAAATGTAATAAGTAGTGTAACTTTTCTATTACTTTATTAAAGTAATGTAACTGAAAACATTTGATTACTTTTAATGTCTAACAAATGTTTTCAACTGTTAATCATTTTCAACCATTTAAACCAGGAATGGTTAACTTTACAGTAGTACTCAACACTGAAAACTGTCAGATTTTTTTCAAAATCCTTCATCACTTGAATTAAGATGATAATAATTTACTTTTGAAGCACAGCCACCACAAAATCCGGTTTTAGTGCCTCTTTTTACTTTGAGATCATTCTGAGGTTGAATACAGATTTAAAATCATAACAAGAAATATTTTAATAGCTATGATACTTTTATTAAAGTAATGTAACGGATTAAATTATTACTTTTCTAAATTTCTAATGTTTTTAACGGTTTATCATTTTCAAACATGTAAACCAGGCAGGGTAAACCTTACAGTAGTACTCAACACTGATTACTGTCACACTTTCGAAATCCTTCGTCACTTGAATTATGATTTAAATTTTTTAAGTAGACATTGGATGCAAAATTCACTTTTACATGGTGTTTGCATATAAATGTATCTTAGCAGTATGTGGACAACCACCCTACAATGATAAAAATCCATTCACGCCCTTTTTTAATCCCCCAAAATCCTAAACAGTCTCAATTATCAAGCCGTTTTGATTTTCTGAGCAGTATGATGTCATATTGTGCAGGCCCCACCCACAACCGCTGATGTACTGTCCAATATTAACACGTTTTCGCCCTCAGCCAGTTGTACGAAGTACATCATTTTCTCCACGCTCCAGCTGTAGCGACAATGTCTTGTAAGCAATGCAGGTGTTTTGTGATTTAGAAGAACATCATCTTTTTTTTTTTTCCCCATGAAAGCCACAGAGGATGCAGTTGTCACACTCGGGACAAGGAGGCAAACAGGCAGAGTATTTCAAAGGATTAGTGTTTATTTAACAACAGAGAAAAGGCTTCCAACAGAAAGGAATCAACTTAGAATAACTGGAAGCTGAGAACACAGTCTTATCTGGTGTCAAATACAAGTTCCTTGGTCGAGAGCAGAAGAATCCTAGGCTTTAGGCAGGCAGGCAGGAGAGGAACCCAAGTTGAGATGCTTGTAACCTCGAGACCAGCCGATGAGTGACTGAGGTGAGTGTGTATTTGACTGGTGTGGTAAGTGGGTGCAGGTGTCCGTGATTAGTAATCAGGTGATTGTGAGCGGGTGTAGGAGGCTGATTCGGCTGGTGAGGCAGGGGTTTCTGTGACAGCAGTGCATTAGTTTTGTTTTTAATGGTAAAATGCGCCACTGAATTCACTTAAATTCGTTAAGCAAATAATTTGACTCCAGACTGCTTTCTGAATGAGGGACAATTCAAGGCAGGTTTTGTTAAAAAGTAAAAAATCAGGGATAGATCAGTACCCATTGTTCGTGATCCAGCTGCACCTCCAGAAGAATTAAGTCTGACACTTTATATTTTTTAAGATTATTTACAAATCGCCTTTGCTCTTCCACAGAAGAAAGGGGCAGGTGAGCAGAGCTCATTAGCATTTGAAGGGAAATGCCCTTTGCCCAAATGAGTCACTGTGAACAGAGCAAGGTAAAAAGGGTGTTGTTTTACAGGACCACTGAGGAATTTTAACCAAAGTATGTTACAGACCGTTCATGAAGACCCTAAAGAATCATACCAACTTGTGGAAGATCAGTGTCCCCTTTGAAGCACAGCCACCACAAAATCAGGTTAGATACATATTTAAAATCATAACAAGAAATATTTTATCAGCTATGATACTGTTTTTGGAATCAAATCTTTACATAGCTATGACAGTAAACACTGGAATCTAACAATGTCTTGGAAAAAAACAGCTAATCTTTAAAAAATTAAGCATAGCTATACATAAACCCATATAGGAAATAAAAGAGTTATCAAATAAGCTTGTTCTAAACTTCTGAAACATTGGTGTTTCATATTTTAGAGCAGTCACTGCAATTTATTAAATAAATTAAATCTGTATGTGGGAAAAAAGCAGATGTAACCCCCTTTGTAATCCTTAACATTTTCATAAGTAACTGTAATTTAATTTAATTACACATTTTTTTCTCAGTAACTGTAACAGATTACAATTACTTTTATTTTGTAATTAAATTATGTAATTCCATTACATGTAACTAGTTACTCCCCAACACTGGAGACAGGGTCACTGGAGACAGGGTCACATCACAGTGGAGTCAGCGGTTATAACTGTGGCTTGTGTACTGCAAACACATACCAGATTCATCACTGTGTCACGCGACTCTGTTCCCCTTTCGGGCTCTGTCTTTACATTTATTTTGAAAGATGAAGCTTGCGATTATGGTAAGGGGCGTTACATTTCCGACGAGTGCTTGCGGTGTTCGGCCAATCACAATGCACTGGGTCAGCTGGCCAATCAGAGCAGACTGCACTTGTTGGAAGGAGGGACTTTGTAGAAAACAAAGCGTTTGAGAGAAGCGGGGCATATAGGTCCTACAATAAATGTACAGTATGTGAAAAATAATGTGTATTTTGAACATTAAAGCATGTCAACATATTCTGATACACCAAATAATGTCATTATATGACCCCTTTAAAACTTGATAGTTTACCTTCTAGGGAACTCACACTGCATCCTCTAATGCAGGGGTCTCCAACCTTTTTTACACCACGGACCGGTTAAGTTTTGAAAATATTCTCACTGACTGGCTGAACGGGGGGGGGCAGTGAATATATATATATATATATATATATATATATATATATTGGTTTATTTT
>NW_015506901.1:63814-86208 GCF_001515645.1 Sinocyclocheilus grahami
TGTTAGAAAACACTCTCTGTCTTTAGAATGGTTCCAGATGTTTTCACCCCTCCTTTTCTTTTTTCCTGTCCCTCTCTCACTCGCTCCCTATACAACGCATTCTCTCTGAATCCCCTTCCTCCATCTGTTCTCGCTCTCTCTCTCTCTTGTATGATGCTTTAAATATCTCTTACTCATATTCGAGGTACGCATGCGCACATGTATGCATTAGCTTTTCTTGGTTCAAATACTCAAATAAGGACATGAATGCTAGGACTACAAGGTAAAGGAGTTCGTGATGAACTATGACGAGAGTTCAGCATCCTTCGCCAAAGTCTATTCCTAATATGTCCATGTTTTTCTGTACATGTGGCTATTTTATATAAACACATGTTCTTGGCCAAGAATCCTATATGTATGTCATCTATATCCTCATTGGTTAAAGGGTTGAAACTCCCCTCGACATATGCCTATATAATATCTTTGTTTCTATGAATAAATTGAAGTATTGAGAATACATTGAATGTGTGTTTTCTTGCTTCCCGGCCGTTATACACTTTAAGGGATTGAGAATTTTCAGAGGTGGCAAAGAGATATCGAGGGACCAATTGTTATTTTTATTAACAGAGACCAAGGACGGAGAGGTAACGAAAACAGGGTTCTTTATTGAACAGGGGCTGAGAGAAGAGATGGAGAACAAACGGGTTAAGGCAACAGTCTATGAATGGTAGGGAACTAGCTCACGTGATGACAGGTTCCTTCTAGGATCGGGCTGAAGAAGATGGCACAGAGACAGGAAGGTATTCAGGTAGGAGTCCTGGTTCATGAGTCAGGTAAGGAGTAGCGTAGTAAACTCAAGACCAGACAAAGTGTGACTGCAGTGACTGAGTATTTGAGCTAGTTGTGATGAGGTGGTGACAGGTGCGGCAAATTAGTACTCCGGTGATTGTGAACGGGTGTGTGAGGTGATTGGGCCTGACGAGGCTGGACTATCCCTGAGAATTATATAGTATTATAATAGCATTATATAGTGGTTCAACGCAATATATTGTGATTTTTTTTTTTTGAGTCACAGATCGGACTATTTTTTTCGGATAAGCAAGAAAAATAAAATACTTAAAGCAAACGGTAGGGTCTCATCCATAGGCCTACGTATTACGGATCAACTGCGGTCCGTTTAACTCCTAATATGTGACAGATCAGAGCAATCTTTCATTTACTTATTTCACATGAAATTGTTAAATTGCTACTCCATATAAATCGCATACAAAGAAAATACAGAATAATTAGAACAATCATTAACATAAATAAATAACAGAATGTCATATCTATACACATTTTTCCCAGAACGTTATTGCGACCCGGTAGCAATTCTTCCACGGCCCGGTAGTGGGTCGCGACCCGGTGGTTGGGGACCTCTGCTCTAGCGGACACTTTGGGAACTGCTGCCAGCAGGACCGGTCTCTGAATCACATGCGAAACAACTCCAATCCCATTGGCCCTCGTGGCCCGTGATGTCACTGGCGGGTGCCCGGAAGTATCAGAGGGCACCTGCCAAACACGTCACCAACTTTTGTTGTCTTTAGGAGCTGTTTGCCTGACAGTGTGTGTGAAGGTGCTATGGAGAAAACCAAGGCAAGTGAGCGTTTTAGAAAGTGTGTGCCTCCGTATCTGAGATTTCAGGTATCGAAGATACCTGAGGACACACACGATCTATGCCTTATGTGTCTTGGTGAGGAGCAGCAAAATGCTGTGCAGTGCCAAATTGTGGAAAAACACAGTCTTTGCATTGCCTTCCTACTGGTCCTAACATTAGGAACGAGTGAAGAACTTTATTTTTAATTAAGATCCAGAACGCATCAGTAAGACCTTTGTAACCCAGACTCAAATTAGTCTATTTGCAGTCTAAGTCAAGGTTCAAGGAAAAAGAAAAAAATCTAAATCAGCATGATTACATAATTAACTAAATAATTATGTGAAAGAACAGCAAGAAAAGAAAAACTTGTGACAATGTAGTAGTTTATTAAAATGAGTATGCTAAATCCTTTATTTTATTTTTCATATAAGCATTATGTAAATTATTGCAGCAAAATGCATCCAATGAGAATTGGTAATAGCACTGCAGATGTTCGTCATCCAATTAGAGAAACCATGCAGCAGCGCTGACTCCTCCCCCGGAGAACGATGCTGACTCAGCTCTGTGAGCAACGCAGGTAGAACGGAGATAGAATACAGAGAAGAGAGAGATTTAGAGAATGTATTAATGAAAAATACCTAAAAGAAAACGCAAGAATTTCATCTAGGATTAGTTTTGTTAAAACTACATCGATTGATAATTTTGGAAAAAAACTTATCTGCATAGAGTTCCTGTTGATCTGTAAATGTTTAAGGCCAAGCTAACGTAAACAAAGCTAATCGTTGGTTCATCTGGTGTAACCGGGAAAGAAGACCAATTAACAAAAACAGTTAATATACAGAGGAATCGGTGAGTTGAATGTATATTTTGATAAATGTAGTGAACTGTGAGTGTTTTGCATTAATGTGAAGACTCAGCAGAAAATATCTGTGTTTCACTGTGTGTAAAATGTGACATATGTTGTTAATTGTTGTTCAGAAGTTGCTGAATGATGCTAATGTAAAGTAATTTCACTAAGGATGTTGTTCTGTTGTGTGCAGGCCAGTTTTTGCATGTATATGTTTTGAAGTTGGATTTGCTTACTGCGGATTGCGTTTTTGTTGTGGATACATCGAGTCTCATGTCGAATGAAGGAAATAGATGGCGAGCCACCGTAAAGGCTTTTTTTCCCAAAAGTTGTGGAACAGAAAGAACTGCCGAAAAAGGTGGTCGAGAAGTTCAGGGAGGCGAAGGCGCAGTCTGCTGCTTTCAGGAAGTTCATTCACTGCCGTCCCAAAGTCTTCCTCTAAAACCTTTGAGGGGCTTGTGCCCCTCCTCTCTCTAGGGCTCTGAGGCTGGACTAATGATGTTCTTATGTGTTTGCTGGCTGGCGAACCACTGACTAATGGTCCGGTCTCTCCCTTGTGATGTGGATGCAGCACGAGTTCCCTAGAAGGGGAATGTCTCGGGTTATGCATGTAATCATGGTTCCCCAAGAGGGAACGAGACGCTGCGTCTCCTTACCATGCCTAGGGCTTGCCTGATTTCATGTCTTCTTCAGACAACCAAGTTGGTGACGTGTTTGGCAGGTGCCCTTTTATAATTCTGAGCACCTGCTTGTGATGTCACGGGCTATGTGGGCCAATGGGATTGGAGTTGTTTCACATGTGCTTCAGATCACCAGTCCTGCTGGA
The DNA here is from genome assembly GCF_001515645.1 of Sinocyclocheilus grahami. Classification (NCBI taxonomy): domain Eukaryota; kingdom Metazoa; phylum Chordata; class Actinopteri; order Cypriniformes; family Cyprinidae; genus Sinocyclocheilus; species Sinocyclocheilus grahami. The sequence goes on from NW_015506901.1 coordinate 67,103, forward strand.
GGCAGTCCCCAAAGTGTCCGCTAGAGGTCACAGCATCTCATTCCCTCTCGGGGAACCATGGTTACATGCATAACCCGAGACGTTTTCTTTTTATCTGCATACTAAACATAATAATTTATGTAGATTACAGTAGCATTTTGTTCCAAAGTTCAAAATATTAAATAATTGACATGTAAAACCAGACTGACTGCAGTAAGAGGTCATAGTTATTTTGCTTTCACTGTGACACTGCAAGAATGTTTTAACAAAGCATCTTTATTTTAAAAATGGAAACATGAACAGTTCAGAATAAGAAAAACCTACAAGGCATTACAGCGATAAAAGTCAGCAAACTTAGGAATGAAGAACATACATGAATATACAATATACATTTGTGAAGCAGGCAAACATCGCAGAGACTAAGTAACATAGATATACTAAGCCTTATATTCTAAAGGACTAAAATGATTTACAATAGGGGTGTGCGATATGTACCTTTGCTATGCTGATGACACACATCTCAATCCCACAGTATCTACACGAATCTCAGACTGCCTGAAGGACATTTTGGCATGGATGAAAAACCATGACCTACAACTCAAACTAGTGAAGACAGAGTTTCTCATCTTCTAGTCACTCCAACAATACAGCACAACTTCACCATCCAGCTAGAATCATCAATAATAATCCCAACCAGATCAGCCAGAAATCTTGGGTTGATCTTTGATGACCAGCTGACCTTCAAAGACCACAATCCAAAGACAGGTTTGCATTGAACAACATCAGGAAGATCAGCCTCTTCCTAACTGACCCTTGTCATCTCTAGACTGGACTACTGCAATGCTCTTCTGTCTGGACTTCCAGCATGTGCAATCAAACCTCTTCAAAAGATTCAGAATGCAGCAGCATGACTGGTCTTTAATGCGGCTAAGAGAGCCCACGTTACATTCGCTTGCTGTATTCCTCATTTATAAGTCACTTTGTAAAAAATCATCTGCTACATGAATAAATGTAAATGTACCATCTATGATAATATTGTATATATTGTTTTAACAATATGTGAGCTGACAGTCACTTATTTTGGAAAAACTAAACAAAAACATGCCTTGAGATTCCATGCATTCACTGCATGATGAAGCATCAAGGGGGCAAATACCACCCTTAAAATGTTCATTTCTGTCACTAAAGTGAATCAACCGTAGCACAAAATATGAAGAATGAGCCAGCTGTTCATGACAGGCCCAAACCAGCCAAAGTACCAGCACAAAAATACACTCAGCAAAATATTATCAACAAAATCCCAAAAAGAGATATAACTTTTTTTTAAATCAATATTACACACCCCTAATTATGATAGTAATGCAGATTTTTTAAAAAACTTTTACTTCTATTATAAACAAATTCTGAAAAGCAACTGAAATAGCAGTAATGTAAGATAAGCTTTCCAAAACTTTATGAACAAACAGTTTAGTTCAGTCCGTGTGTTGTCAGGCCACAGAGAAGCATTTCATTTAAAGAAAATGAGGTGTTGTACAGATTGACATCCATGTCTATTTTTAAAATCAGTATGAAATAAAAATTTACCTTATTTAATTTCTTAGCTATTCCAAAGAAAAACAATATGTAACAGCGAATATTTACAATCCAGTTAATTCCTGATGGATAAAATCAAGTTCTTCCCTACATGTTCCCTACTCGTTGAATATCCTGAATATCAAAATTGTTGAGATGCTGGTTCATGTTGACTTTAACAGCAGTGAGATGCCTAAAGGAGTCACTCCCAAAACATGACATTTACAGTAAGTAAGAATGCTCAGCCCGAACATGTAAATGAGATGCTGAGAGATTCCAGGATGAAGCTGAAGATTTCTCACCATCACAGCAGATTAATATCAGATTGCAGTTTCTTCCTCTTCAACAGATGTAACTGTTAAATACACACAAAACAAACAAACATTTATTTGAACAGGTATTAGGGCTGGACGATATGGTCTACATTTATATAATGATATATTTCTTAATTTCAGTCAATACGGTATAATTCCGATATCGATATAAACAATATTTAAAAAAGCCTCAGAAATACTGCCAAGAACGGCCACAACAGATGTCTGTACGTACAAACTTCTGAAAATGAATTTGCCAAGTCTATGAAACCTCCTTCGATAAAACTACATAATATTTTAGAAATCAAAATGGTACAAAAAAAATTAATGTTTTTCTTTTTTTGTATTTAGCCTTCATATAAACAAGAAATGGGAAAATCGCAGACAAATAAACATAAGACTCTTAGAATCACCTTATTAATATTAATATCTTTAACTTTAAACTACAACAGGCTGATTATTCTTACTGACTGAAACAAAAGTGCTTCAGCCAGGATAAAGAATATGAAAAGTGCTCATAGTTGCTGTAGAACACAAGAGTGAGCAACAACTAAAATGTCTCAAGGTTACATATGTAACCCTAGTACCCCGAGGGAATGAAACGCTGCGTTGAACGCTTTGGGAACACCTTCAGCGAGACCATGCTCTGAAACATGTGTGTAATCAGTCCAATGAATGGGCGCGACATCACGGATGGGGTGACGTAGTGACAAGGAAGCTATAAAAGCATATGCGGTGGAAACAGCGGCAGCTTCTGGTAGAATCAAGGATGCCGGATGTATGGCAGGAGACGCAGTGTTTCGTTCCCTCGGAGAACTAGGGTTACATACGTAACCTTGAGACGTTCCCCTTCAGGAACTCAAGCTACGTTGAATGCTTTGGGAACGAGAATGCCCAAGCCGCCTGACTTTCAAGTCCCTGCGTAGTGTGTAAGGCTCAGCACAACTACGGCAGAAGGACGGAGGACCCAGGAGCGGTACAAATGTCAAGGTCGTATAACCTGACGAAGGTGAGCGGTGTAGACCAACCCGCATCGTTGCAAATATCCCGCATAGCCACACCCAACAGGAAGGCCTTAGAGTCCGCCACACTTCGGGTGGAGTGAGCCTTGACCCCCCAGGGGCAAGGGGAGACCAGAGGACTCATATGACATAGAAATGGCATCAATGATCCACTGACTGAGGGTCTGCTTAGTGGCAGGCAGACCCCTCTTGGAAGTACCATAACAAACGAAAAGTTGGTCAGACTTTCTCCACATGGCAGCTCTGAGGACGTATGAGTCCAGTGCTCGCACTGGACACATACAGTTAAGCTTCTGCTGGTCAGGCTCCTGAAAGGGAGGAGGACAGAAAGCCTGTAGTACAATGGGCCGTGGCACTGAGAAGGGCACTTTAGGGATGTACCCCGGCCTGGGGTACAGAAAAGCTTTGGCCAAACCAGGCGCAAAGTTTGGGAAGGAGGGGGCCACTGACAGGGCCTGCAAATCTCCGACTCTCTTCAGTGATGTGATGGCTAACAGGAAGGCAGTCTTAAGTGTCAGAACTCGATCCGAAACCTCCTCTAATGGTTCAAACGGAGATTTAGAGAGAACCTCCAGGACCACGGCCAGGTCCCACAGGGGAAAATGAGATCGTACAGGAGGCCTCAGCGCACTGTGGAGGAAACGTTTAACCAGGGGGTGTCTTCCCAAAGACTGGCCACCAAGAGGGGCGTGGTAAGCAGCTACGGCCGCCATGTACACCTTCAGGGTGGAGTGGGTCAACCCTGCAGAGAATCGAGCTTGCAAGAACTCCAGCACTGAACCGACCGGGCAGTTAACTGGGTCAATCTGGCGATCTCTGCACCAGGAAGTGAAGAGTTTCCACTTCAGGGCATACAGTTTCCTTGTTGAAGGAGCTCTGGATTGGAGGATGGTCTCAACAACCTTGGTTGAGAGACCAGAAGCTACGAGTTGTTCCCCTTTAGGGGCCACACCCACAGCTTCCACAGCTCCGGGCGTGGGGTGGAAGATCGTACGCTCCGCCTGTAAGAGGATATTCCTCCTGACGGGAATCTCCCATTGAGAGCCGTCAGAAAGGGAAATCAGGTCCGAGAACCATACTCGGCCCAGCCAGAATGGAGCTACTAGAAGAAGACGGACCCGTCCCGGCACACTCTCTCCAGAACTCCCGGGAGCAGAGGGAAGGCATACAGACGAAGCCTCGGCCAAGTCTGTACCATGGCGTCCAGTCCGAGAGGAGCTGGATGAGTCAGAGAGAACCAGAGGGGACAGTGCGATGTCTCCTGAGTCGCAAACAGATCCACCTGAGCCTGGCCAAACATTCTCCAAATCTGACACACCACATCTGGGTGGAGTCTTCATTACCCGGGCCTCGGCCCCTGTCTCGACGGGTTGTCTGCTGCCTGTTTGAGATGCCCAGGGATGTGAACTGCTCTCAGTGAAAGGAGTTTCCCTTGGGCCCACACAAGGATCTGGTGCACCAGCTTGTACAAGAGGCGCAAACGCAGACCTCCCTGGTGGTTGATGTACAAGACCACTGCTGTGTTGTCGGTGCACACCAACACATGGCAGTCTCTCAGGTCTGGGAGAAAGTGTTTGAGTGCTTGAAACACGGCCAACATTTCCAGGCAATTGATGTGCCACGTGAGATGGCGGCTGCTCCACAGGCCGCGGACCGGGTGGCCACTCATGACCACACCCCAACCTGTGAGGGATGCATTTGTCGTTAACGTTACGTAACGACAAGGAACTTCCAGCACCGGGCCCTGTGACAAGAACCAGGGTTTCCTCCACATGTCTAAGGCACGAAAGCATCGCCGCATGACCTTGATCATGCAAAGCGGATTTCCACTCGGGGAAAACTCCTTGGTCTTGAGCCACCACTGTAGGGGTCTCATGTACAGCAGGCCAAAAGGTATCACGTTGGACGCAGCTGCCATCAGACCCAACAGTTTTTGAAACTGCTTGACAGTGAGTGACCAGCCTTCTTTGGATCGACTCGATCCGAGCAGGAGACAGCTATGCCTGCATTGTGGTCGAATCCCACACCACGCCCAGATAAGTGGTTTTCTGTGATGGAGAAAGCAAATTTTTCTTGCCGTTTAGCCTTAACCCCAACTCTTTCATATGGGCGAGAACAAAATCTCGATGTTGAACCACTGTCTGCTCTGATTGAGCCAGAATCAAACAATCATCGATATAATTGAGTATTCGGATGCCTTGGAGTTGTAGTGGAGCCAGAGCAGCATCCACACACTTTGTGAAAGTTCGGGGTGAGAATGCAAGGCTGAATGGAAGAACCCGATATTGGTAAGCTTCACCCCCGAAAGCAAACCTCAGAAACTTCCTGTCTTGAGGAAGGATGGAGACATGGAAGTATGCACCTTTTAGATTGATTGTGACAAACCAGTCCTCGGACCTGATCTGACACACCACTTGCTTGAGTGTTAACATCCTGAACTACAATCGCATGACTGAGCGGTGCAACTGACGCAAATCTAAAATGGGACGCAACCTCCCATCCTTCTTTGGAACAATGAAGTACCGGTTGTAGAACCCGGACCCTCTGTCAAGATGAGGGACCACCTTGATGGCCTCCTCCCTCAAGAGAGTGTTTACTTCTCGTTCTAACACCGGAGCCTGCTCGGGACCCACCACAGTGGAAACGATCCCGTTGAAACGAGGCGGAGGAGAACCAAACTGAATTCTGTAACCTCTTTCTACAGTCTGCAGGACTTTTGAGACATTTGGCAGAAGCTTCCTCGCTGCCAGAAAATATACTAAGAAAATCAGTCTCTCGAGACTGACCTCCGGTGTAATGGGAGACCTCCTCAGAGGTAGCGAGCTTCCCAGAGCTGCTACGTTTCCAGGCGGACATTGAGATGTGCGCTCGCTGGAGACCGCTGTGCCCTGAAGCACCGGCGATGGCAGGGTTAACAGCTTGGCCTCCTGAGGGCACTGAGGAGAGACGGGCACCGTGTAATGAGGTGTACACCACTCTTCCCCAGCGGGGGATGCCCTAAGAATCCCTGGAACACAAACATCAGGGCTATTTAGTCGAAGACTTAGCGAAAAGAACGGTCCTCAGATCGCCCTTCGGCTTCGAAGCCTTTAACCGTGAGGCTCTTTTCGTGATCCCCGATCCCTGCGTGGGGGAGTACGGGTCGCGACGCTCAGCTTTTGCGCCTCTCTGTATGTGGAGCGGGCACATAGTTGGGGCTGCTCCCATCCAGCAGCCCCATGAGCTAGAGAGCGGCGAAGCAAGAACCGCTGAAATGCTTGTTTACGGGCCTCCTGAAACCTGTCGATGATGGAGTTGACGGCGTCGCCGAGCAGGCCACAAGGCGCAAGCGGGGCAACGTCTTTCTCTTTTATTTCTGACAGGGTCAACCAAAGATGCCTCTCCGCAGCCACTAAGGGTGCCATAGACCGCCCGATTGCTTTGGCAGGCTCTTTCGTGGCATGGAGAGACAAATCAGCAGTTCTGCGAAGCTATCTTCAGCTTTCACTTCCTCGCCCTCATCTAGCTCTTTCAGCAGGTCCGCTTGGTAGGCTTGTAGAACTGCCACAGTGTGAAGGCAAGCCCCAGCCTGACCTGCTGCCATGTACCCGTTGCCCACCAGCACTGATGTAGTACGAAGCAGCTTAGTGGGCATTGCAGGACTTTCAAGGACGATGCCACACCGGGAGACCGATAACTCGCGAGCGTATGCTCAACCCCGGGCATTGCCCTATAACCGCACTCATTTAGTCCCGTAATATTGCTGTAATCGCGAGTAAAAGAGGCGGGCCGCAACCACGATCTCAAAACCTCGGTGTGGAGATCAGGGAAAAACGGCAAGCCCAGGCATGGAGGAAACGGTTTAGATCTTAGAAAGCGTTCATCTAGTTTGCTTTTAGTTGGTTCAGCCTGCTTCTCGGCGGGCCAGTCTAGATTTAACTTGGCCACATCACGAGTCATCACCTCCACCAGCTCCTCATACTGGGCGGACTGAGGTGGTTCATTGGCGCTCTCGCCACCGCCCTCCTCGGATGACGACAGTCTGAGGGGCGCGCCCTCTCCCTAGGGGGAAGAAACCACTCCCTTGGAGCGTGCTTCCGAGCCTTGGTAGGTGGCGCTGGATCTGGTGGAGGGAATGGAGATGGGCGAGTCCTTTTCTTCTTCCTGAAGAGCTGACTTTGCATGCTTCGCCCCAAGCAAACAATGCAAAGGCTGTGTGTATCCCCGCCTGTGATGTAACGAGGGCAGGGAGGAACACACAGCCTAAACTGATGTTCACTTTTATAATCCCCCTTGGACTTAGACTTAGCCTTTGGCATGGCTTTATTGTTCTGGATAGTGACAGACAACGTTAAATAAGACATACACACACAGAGCTCTTTGCTGAATGACAGAAGCTGCCACTGTTTCCACCGCAAGTGCTTTTATAGCTTCCTGGTCACTACGTCACCCCATCCATGACGTTGTGCCCATTTCGTTGGACTGATTACACACATCTTTCAGAGCATGGTCTCACTGAAGGCATTCCCAAAGCGTTCAGCTCGAGTTCCTGAAGGGGAACACATGTTGCTGAAGATGGGCTGATTGAAAATGCACATTCATTCTCTGACAGCAGGAGGCGCTTTTGGAGCGACAGAACCCATGGTTTCCCCAGTAACGGCTGTAAACAAAGCAGTGCTGCGCTCATGAACGCTGCTTCATCAGATAAAATTAATATACCATCGAAGTTTTTCTGAAGACAGTCGGTGCCCTTCAAAGATGCATTCATATAAAACACCCACGCTGTGTTTTGATTTTGAAACGTGCAGTACTCATGTTTATACAACGAAGTCAAAGCCTTTCGGAAAATCTATTTGTGACGGTCAGTGTTGATATTGTGGCAAATAAACAATGTATGTGAAACCATCAATGTATATTGAAATAAATATATAGAAAAATACAGAAATGTGTTTAAAAATCATTAAAAAAATTTTTATCACAATATATATTGATATTGAATTATTGTCCAGCCCTAACAGGTATGAAAGTTTTTTCTCTCTATATATATATTTGTTTTTATGAAATACCTACCATAATCTTTTAACTATATTTTAACAAATATGACTAGAAAATACAAAACAAACAACCAAAAACATGTCTTTGTCAGTAAGGAAATATGTGTATTTGTCGAGTAAAGGATAAACAGGAGGAGTGAGAGATTCAATTCAACTGATTTGTATTTCAGCAATTTTCACAATATATGTTTCAAAGCAGCTTTAGTAAAGGATGACAGCTACTCAGTATTAATGATAATAATGACCAATTTGATGCTTAACTGAATATAAAGAATATAATGTAATCAACTAGACAGACATTTACCTCTCATCCTGCAGCATTTGAAAATCAGCACGACAGTCACTAGCAGATATGGACAAACTGCCAGTACAGAACTGAGTGTGTGGAGGACAGAGATCTGAGATTCTGAATGAGACACTGAAAAACAGACAGACAAGCACTTTATCATGTACTATATCTGAACGAGAGCATAAGAAGAAATAAATCAGCTCACAGTTTCTATTGACTCTCACCTCTGACAGATCCAGCTCTTGGGTGACTCTCCTCTCTCTGAGTGTTTGCAGTAGTAGAAACCCTCATGTGACTTTGAGACATTAAAGATCATCATCTCTGTAGTTTGATTCTGGATGAGTGATTCATCTTTATAGAAATCAGCTCTGAGAACTGAGCTTGTATTTTGATGCAAACAGCGTAGAGCCAGAGTATCTCCTTCAGTCACAGGATGAACAGGACTCTCCAGAATCACACCAAATACAGAAATAGAGGAAACATAAGCCGATTGCAAATAGTCAAAGTATATAAAAACCATGGTGACATTATAAAAACAAGATGTTTTTAAATTATTTTTTACATACCATGTGTATATAAACTATATACTGTATACACTGTATATAAAGAGATGATCAAACTCACCTGATACTGTCAGTGTAACTTCATCACTGTGTTGTGATCTGCATGATCCTACTCTCTCTGCTCCATAACAGGAGTATTTACCTGCGTCAGACTCCGTAACAGACCTGAATGTGTGTTCCTGTTGATCACTGAAAGCATTAGCTGAACTGTCTTTATAACAGCTGTACTGCCAGCCAGTGACTCCTTCACCATCAATGTCACATCTGAGAGTGACTGTCTCTCCTCTGAATACACGTTGATCAGGTTTAATGGCCACTTTGGCTTTTGGTCTTTCTGTACAATGACAACAATTTAGAATGAAAATAATCTGCTGTTTTTACTGTATGAACACAATAACATACTAAATCAAGTTAGACTGAAGTGTTGTTCTCTAGCTGTTATAGTCACTGAATCAGTGTCTTATGAATCATTTTCATTGTGTTCTGAGAACAGTTTACTATGCGAGTAAAATACTTGCCGTATGTTGCCACTGTTACTGGTTCACTGTAATCTGTGTAATGTCCTCCTCTTCGTGCTCTGCACCTGTACTCTCCTCCATCAGAGACTTTCACTGAATCGATTGTTTTATTTACAGCTTCAGTATTCATATCTTTTATCCAGATAAACTCCCATTCGTCCTATGACCGATCCACCTCACATCTCAGAGTAACTGAATCTCCAGTGAATAATGAACTCTGTGGCTCAACAGTCAGAGTTGGTTTGGGGAGAACTGACAAAAAATAATTGAGACATATGTTTCTGTTATCATTTACTCACCCTCATGTTGTTCCATCTTTCTCAGTTTCCATACAATGAAAATCAATGCAGTCCAGTGTTGTTCTGAACCCCATTGACTTTTAATATTTGGGCAAGAAATTAAAACATTCTTCAAAATATCTTCTTAGGTAAAAACAAACAAACAAACAAAAAATCAGCTCACAGGTACAAGAGCATTCAGTTGACTCTCACCTGTAACTGAGATCCAGCTCTTGGGAGACTCTCCTCTCTCTGGGTGTTTGCAGTAGTAGAATGAAGGGTTTCCTCATGTGACTTTGAGACATTAGAGATGATCATCTCTGTAGTTTGTTTCTGGATGAGTGATTTATCTTTATTGAAATCAGCTCTGGGGTTTAGTGTGGTTGAATGTTGATGTAAACAGCATAGAGTCAGATTATCGCCTTCAGTCACAGGATGAGCAGGACTCTCCAGAATCACACCATCTACAGAACAGAGGAAAAATTAACTGATTAAAAATAGTCTGAAAATATAGAAAACACAAGGTGACATTTTTTAAAGAAACTAGATTTTTGTGGTATTTCTCAATGCAAATGTTGCACCCATGACACTAGGATGCTTGAGTTGTGTTTGTTGGCAGATTTGCTTTGCTATTGCTAGGGTGTTCTGTGTGATTGCTTGGATGTGTATTCATAAATCTCTTGTCTGGTTCTAGATATGGGTTGGATCGACTGATCTCTATGATTGCATTGCTGATACAATTCTAAACTGCCATCAGAATCCACCGGCAGTGTTCGATCAGCCATAATGCTATTCCCTCCAGACAGAGGACATCACTGACTTAACCTAAAATCATCCAATCTGCAGCATATCAGTCGAACAGTATTGGATTTTAGGATATATGTAATTAATCCACTGAGGCAAGTTGAAGTAGAACCCATGTGCAGTTTTAATGAAATCTAAAAACATAAACAAAAGCAAGAAGAACAGAGACTAGACTTGGCATGAACAAACTCATGTAGGATATCAGACCGAATCAGACAATCTAAGTTTTGGTCAAAACATGGTTGAAACATTAGGAGCACAAAAATTCCACAAGAGGCCCAAGACAACAGGATGTCATAAATCAGACCCTAGCCAGTCTGAAGCAAGCCTAAACCACTCTTTCACAGAACAGTTTTCAACATTAACACAAAAGAACACTTATTGCCTAACAGTGGTCACACGAACAAAGCTAGACAAGAGACAATGGCAACATTGGGGCTATATGTATCAAACAAAACGGGTCACATGACACAATCCAACCAATAAGAAACAAGACACATGACTAAAACAACCAATCACAACATGACACATTAGGTGCGTTCAACTTGAAGCACCGCTACAGACGGCAGTCAACGAGAGTAGCCGCTTGCAGTCGGGGGCGGAGTTGAAAACGGGCACTTTCTGCTCCCGTTAGTGACGCTCACGCGGTGTTTGCATACTCTATCACAGATGAAGTGAATTAAATGCAATATTTGTCAAATACACAGACGTTTCAGAAACATTTTCATGAGCAACAGAAACACTTTTTAAATACTGCTTAATACAGGGCCATCTGTTCAAGAATAAAGTTCAATGTAAATATATATATATATATAAATGTTCCTAATACCAGATTGATTACCTTGTTTTAATAATAGCAGTCAGCTAATTTTAAATCCATTTACATGGTATACCCCCTTTTGTTCCACTTTGTTTTGATGTTCTTTCTGAACCTCAAAAGGAACCAGAGACATTTTTATTTTCGATTTGTTTATTTTCAAACATGTGCCCTAATTTTTATGACCCTGTTACAAAAGTCATCTAGACAAACACTAGGGCATAACTATCGTCCTGAGCACCAAATAATAAGCATAATCTGAATAGAAATGCTCTCCTTTTCCTTCTGCTTTCCCCTTTTCTCCTTCACTTCCTCAGAGATTGAGCCTGTTTGGGATCCATCAGTAAATTCTGAGTGATAATTTGACAATAAGAGTAGTCTTAAGTCATCAATCAAAAGCCTGTTTACGCCCTTTTCAGCAAACATATGCTGACCCAAACCTATCTTAGCATTCACACTCTGTTTTGATCTTGTAGTAGTCTCTAGCCCTTACTCTTAACACAAGTTTGCCAAAATGTTGCGCATGCTCAGACTAACTGCCCAGAATGCAGACCAAAGAGGACTGGCCAGGCATTGTGAGGAACACCCCCTACCCAGGGCCGACGACCACCTACTGAGCCGAAAGCAAATGGACACTGAGGGAAGAGTACCGCAGACTCATGACTCAAACGAGAGTTATGGCTACAAAAAGCTCACCAAGGTCATCATCTTCCTGGCCCACAACCTCATGGGTCTGAAACAGGAGGTAAATGATCTAAATGGTACCAGAATGAATCGGTCTGATTTTGGGCGAAGAAATCCCCTTCTTCAGTACTGTGTAGGTGATCTGAGCGATGCTCCTCATTTCACTGATTTAAGGCCTTATTATGTGTTATGTATCATTGTATTCATATCAACCCGCTCATGTGAAGCATTTACGTAACTCTTATACATGCGCGCACCAGGTTCTGAATATAATCAGATAAAACTATAGCTTGAAGGTGCCTTCCTACAGGTATTAGAAAGTTTCAGTGCTATAATGTTTTTAAATCGTACGATAAGAAACTAACCTGATTTTAGCGAAGAAATCCTTATTTCTGTTGTTAGTAGAAGGTACTTAGAGCGCCTTTTTCTGATGGGTAAACCTCAGATTAGCAGCCCATATAAATGGTACCAGAATAAATCGGTCTGATTTTGGGCGAAGAAATCCCCTTTTTCAGTACTGTGTAGGTGATCTGAGCGATGCTCCTCATTTCACTGATTTAAGGCCTTATTATGTGTTACGTATCATTGTATTTCATTTTGATTCGTTCATGTGAAACATTTACATAAAATTAATGGTGTTATTCTAGCGTAGCTAACTACGAATCCACCATTGCCTGTGAAGTGAATGTGCTGTTTTGATTAATGAATGAATTTGTATGGAACTCGTGCCCCGCACGAGTTTCCCATGCATGCTCACGGCGGTGCAAGTTCTGCTACCCTTGCACCTGGTGTGAGTTTGCATCGGTCTCCTAGCAACATGTGACCCCGGAAGTGTGAGCAGACTCTTCCGGTTAATCTGACAACAGCACCCACTTCACAGACCTGTGTGTAAACAAAGAACTGCATGTATACCAACGCTAACTCTTTAGCTAAGCCCTTTACCTCAACTGATAGCTGTTAGCATACGACTAACGCTAGATAGACGTGTAAAGTGTAACTTTCTAACCACTCCTCTCTCTCTCTCTATCCCCGTCACCCCTGGTGTCACTTCCTGTTGATGCCATCACCTCAGCTTTGGATTCAGTTCGGCCGGTCCCTCCCCACATACTTTGGTTTTTACTTGTGTTATTGTTTATTTTTCTTTTAACGTTATTCTACCTCTCTTTAATTTTATTGCATTTATTTACATTTGTTTAGCACAAATGTACCAATTCAGCTAAATTGATTTTTATTAAATTTGAGATTTAATTAAATCAATTTTTATTTTATTTTATTTTATTATAATTTTTTTAAAATTTACTTTCCCTTTTTAATTTCCTATGGCTATTAGGACCCATTTTGTTTGTTTTGTTCTACTTTTACCTTATTTTAGTTATTTTACCCTCACCATCTTCGCGTTTTGTATAGGATTACAGTAGTTCCAGCAACTGTTGTTTCCTTAATGAGTTATACAGGTTATTAGTAGCCTAATCCCTGTTTCCTCTCTACTTTCTCCTCACTCCTCAGTGCCTGACCTAATACATGAAAGGGCAGCTACTGTTCAACACAATGTAGGCCAAGATAGAACTAGGAACAATTCCCACTGTTTCTTTTTGTTTTTGTTTTGATGAGGTATTTGGTGGGTCCCTGCTAGTTTAGCTAACAGTCTAACCCTAGGTTTATGATAGTTATGATTAAATATTCATATTTCCCATGAGCTGATTCGTTACAGTAGTGAACACACACACACCGGGAACACACACCGGGAGCAGTTGGGGGTTCGGTGCCTTGCTCAAGCTGGTGGAGCAGGCGGCCAGAACAGAGCAGTTGACCACCACAGGTCATGAGGTCATGGCGGAGCAGAGACACCACCCTCCTGAACTTTTTAATGCTGTACAGTTGCTTTGACACAATCTGTATTGTTAAAAGCGCTATATAAATAAAGGTGACATGGACAGACCACTTGGCCGTGACAGAACAGGGAGACGGTGTGTGAGCGGCCTCCGTGTCCGCGTCATGACAGGCAGAATATCCTTGGAAGGTCTCAGTGGCCGTAGCATGACAGGTAGAGAGTTTGTGAGCGACCTCCATAACCATGACATGACAGGCAGAGTGTTCAGAGACGGCCCCCATGGCCATGACAGGACAGGCAAGGGGTTCAGGGTTGGCCTCCTTGGCTGTGACAGGGCAGGCTGAGAGCTCAGAGACCACCTCCTTGGCCATGATAGGGCAGACTGTGAGTTCAGGGATGACCTCCTTGGCCATGACATGGCTGGCATAGGGCTCAGAATAGCTGTGGTGGTCACCGGCACCTCTGGGGAAGTGTATGTGGCCCACATACACATGATGTCAACGGCTATTACAGGAAGTAATGTGGACAGTGGGATGACCTCTGGGAACACCAGACTTGGACATGGGACCACCAAGAATGGTCTTGAGGAGGTGAGACTCTGGTCTGATGGCCAAGATGGCTGGAGACTAAGACGTGGCAAGGCTCTGGCCATCAGTCTTCAGCCATTTGGCATGGTGGCCATGACGTGAAAAGGCTTTGACTTGGTGACAATATATTTATGTAAATTAATAACTACCTTTGATGTTATCTGTAATATTTATGATCTTTTGGCGCAGGATAAGCAATATATAAAAATTGTTAAAATGGGTTTGTCTACTGCACATTGCCAACACAGGTAACTGATCTAACACTAAATGTATTTCTTTAGGCATGTGGTTATGGAAGAAATATTAAATATAAACACATCTGTGATTATTAGCAGAAACTCAAGCGAATATATAATAAAAAGTACAATACAAGTCTGTGTTACTACCGTATATTGCACTACATTGTATTAAATTCAAGGTTTACCATGCATCATCTCGCTTGGAGCAACAGCAAAATGATTGGAAATAAAGCTTCATGTCTTTAAGTCCATACGCAGTCAGCGATATTTATATGAATAAGCCTGTATTTTATTTCCTGATGTCTTTTTATTGACCAACATACATTTCCATTTCAGACTCTTGTAGGTCTTAGAAACCAAGACCGGATTAGGGGTTAGACCCTAACCCTAACCTTAAAAAGCCACATGTCAGCGAAAATGTTATGGCTTTTTACAAGCATAACAGTTTGCATAGGAACAAAACATAGTAAATTAGCCATCAGGTGCCATGTTCAATACAGCAGCATCTCAGAGATCTCAAATCAATTAATTAGCTGAAGTTATTACTCCACCACATGCATGTGACATCATTAACAACGGCCCTAAATTGCTGAACTAATGTGGTTCAAACGATGGAGATGCGACCGTGTTCGGGAAACAGGCTAGTTCATTTCCACAAAAATGCATCATACTATGGTGATTAATCAGTGAGTTACGTTGTTGTATGGGAAACGCACACCTGGTTGCTTTGATTATAAAATGTCAGTGGAATTAATAATCACAGACTCACAGTGTACAGTGATATTAACATGATGATAGTTCTCTCCAGATTCAGACTGACACCAGTACACTCCAGTGCTTGATGTGATGGTGGAGCTGAATGTACATGTAGATCCTGTTTGGGATGCCCAGCGTAATGAACAATCTTCCATCCCTCAACTCTCTGTGTATCTTCTCACTCTCCATCTATCAGAGTTACTCTGGTCCTCACAGCTCAGAGAGAGAGAGACAGATGTGTAGTGCTGAGCTCTGCTGGGACTGATGATCAGAGAGACTGGAGGAGAAACACCTGTAACGAATCAGCTCATGGGAAATATGAATAATTAACCATAACTAGTTATAATTAATTATGAATATTTTAGATCCGACACTGTTCATTCAAAGAAAGGTTTTCCTATGAATTAATTAGTAGAAAAGTCCATTTCTACTGTGCATTTGTGCCTCTTGCTCTGGGACATGCAGGGATTTTCCCTGCTTTGCATTCCTTTGGCCAATAAACCCAGTGATATCAGCATTGGTTGCCATGGAACCAGGGGCCTGTTCGGCTTCCTGGGGTGTTACGCATTTCGGGGGGAAGGGTTCGTAGGTCCTCATATGGCTTGTTAACTGAGGGGGGTTACAGAGAATTTGTTAAATATAGCTAACAAAATATATATTGTGTGTTTGATTGGTCCAGACGCTACACACCTGAGCAAACAATTACAGCTATAATGTTTCAAAATTGTGCATTAAAATTATCTTTATTAAAGATGAACTAATCATTTAAGTTGTGTATGAAATCACCAGTGACCCATAGTGGCTGTTTGTTGCTGTAGGTTGTTTTATAGGCTGGTTTTCCTCTCTCTGCTCTGCACACATAATTCTGCATTAAAAGAAAGAAAAAAAAAACTACACAAACAAACATAGCCTATATCATATGTCAGTCAGTCATTGTCGCAAAATAAGCCCCGACAGTTAAAGCTTCCGCTAATGAAAAAAAAAGCAGAGTAACAAGACAAATACTGCAACAATATCAAAGTAATATAAATACAGAATTACTCTGAGGTAAATCTGCCTACAGACGACACGAGACACAAGATGGTACCATTTGTGTTTGTTTGTACCAAATGAAAGAGCTTGTCCGCTGTATGATACGAGAGAAAGTAACGCCGGCTTCAGTTATGCGGATGTGGGCAGCGTTGTCACGAGAGCGAGCATTAGGAAATGTCAGACCGCTATGTAACAAGGTAGTATCATTATCTATTCTTTTATAAAATACTACAAAATGTGTATCTTCAATTTGAACATCAGGTCAATAACTCAGTCTCACAAGCCTCAAGTAAGATAACACAGTAACAATAGTAAAGTCATTATTCACAGTCCAGTAGCCTAATCGCTCGATTCATAAGTGTTTCTGATTAATGAAAAATTCTTAAGATTGATGATTCGTAAGAGTCATTCGTAAGGGAATCGTTCAACACTGTCAATGGCAGTCAATGCGATCTATAGTAAATCTGAAGAAATCACTATTGTTTTCTTTCCTCAGAACAATATGGGCTACGGCAGACGTGAGCCAATATAACAGCGAGAGTGAGGAGGGTGAAAGAGGAAGTACTTTATAAAGAATAAACAGATTGTATAAACTTAGACGCATTACTAATTTCTAGTTGATGGTACCATGATGCCATATAAACCACATACAGTGTGAAGAGAAGCTCACACCAGTGGTTTTCAGATCTTGTTTTTTTCTTTTAGTACTTCATGTGGAATGATAAAGTTAGTAACACTTAACACATGCAATTTTTAATCACCGTTGCTTATATTTGGGGTTAAAGGTTTTTCACAGTTGTGTAAAGAGAATTACATGTGAATTGGGGTTTGGTTAAACCCTTTGTAGAATTGTGTAGGTCCCCTCTCTGATCAGGGCCCTTGGAACCGTCCTAAACTTACCCCTCATTACAGCGCCCCTGTTAAAACTTGACTGCCCGCAATAAGATGTCATGGTTCTTTTGCTCTTTTTGTACAGGTCACACATTAAGACACTGCAAGAATTTTTAAAATAATATTTCAAAACACACTGGTTCTTTATTTACAACAACAGCAACAAAAAAATAAACATGAAAAGTTTAAAATATTATAAATCTACAGAGCATTGCAGTGCAACAAGTCATGAGATTTACACTAAGGAATAAGGAATATGCATGCTTACAAATGACAGTTCATGTGGTTGTAATGTCAAGCAGGCAAACATCATCACTGAGCCTTATGCTGTAAAGGTTTCTCTGTATAACAATAATAAAGTACAACAAAATATAAATATTATAAAAATACTTATTGTTTTATGATAAAACAATTCAGAAAAGTATCTGAAATATGCTGATAAACAGCAGCAATGTCATATAAGCCTTCCAAAACTTTATGAACAGCTAATTACTGTGTTGTCTGGCCTAAGTGTGGCATTTTATTTTTAATAAAGCATAATTATAAATATCGAAATTGGCAAATAAAATGCTCAAGGGGATTATGTGAGCTCAACTGAAAAGGGACAGGGGTGTTTTTGGGAAGCTCGGGTAAGGCTGATCACAGAGGGGTTAGAAGAGGGGAGAGCGGTGATGATGGTCTATGGGTATTACTAGGGAAGCACCGAAATGAAAATTCTGGGCCGAAACAGAAAATTCTGGATGCACTTGGCCGAAAACCGAAACAGCTTTTTAATAATTATTTATTATTTTAGAAAATATAACATATTTTTGTAAGACTTTTTAATTTAACTCAATAATTTTAATGATACTGAATTTACAAAATACAAGCCAATAAAATAGCCTCACTTTTATTGAAAGTAACACAATACAACTTGACATAAAATATTATTAATATATTAATATTAAATATCAATATAATATTTGAATTCAGTTCTATGCAAAATAATCAAATTTAACAGATTTTTAAAAAAGTAATTAACCAGTACAGCTGTACTATGTTACAGCACAGTAGCACTATTGCAAACAGAAACAAGTATACTACATTCAGACTCTCTGGTGTGACTTTAAATGCAGACCTTGAGCCAAAAACTCATCACCAAACACCAATGACTTGTACATATGCGTACAATCATTTTAGACACTTCCAAAACTGTGGCAACAAAGATGGACATACAATTTTTAAATACATGAATTATGTTTCCATCTTTGTTACCACAGTTTTGGAAGTGCCCTTTTCTGTTCTAAAGAAGGGGGTGTCCCAATACTTTTGTCCATATGTATGTACAAGTCATTGGTGTTTGGTGATGAGTTTTTGGCTCAAGGTCTGAATTTAAAGTCACACCAGAGGTGTTCAGCTGGGATTAGGACTTGGCTTTATGCAGACCAGTCAAGTTCTTCCACACTGACTGAATCAATCTTTTATTTTTTTAACCTTGCCTTATACACAGAGGCATAGTTGTGTTAGAAAAGAAAAGGGTCCTGTTCAAACTATTGGTATAAAATTAGAAGCACACAATTCCCTAGAATAGCATTATATGCTTAAACATTAAGATTTATACTCATGGAAATTACTAAAGTAGTCAAACCTGTTCATTAGAAGGGGGTGTCCCAATACTTTAGGCAATATAATGTACATTTGGTGCGGAAGGGGGCCCAAACTCATATTCTTTCATAGGGCCCAAAATTGCTAGCGGCGCCCCTGAATTAGTGGTTTGATAAGTGCTCATTATTTTAGTAATTGCTCCTACAGGTTTATAAGTGTTTTTGAGAAAACACTAAGAAAGAAGGAAAGAAAAGAAGCAGAAAGAAACAAGGATCTGTTTCAAAACTGCAAACGCCTGGACTTCTTAGTGGCC
>NW_015506901.1:86571-88748 GCF_001515645.1 Sinocyclocheilus grahami
AAGGATCTGTTTCAAAACTGCAAACGCCTGGACTTCTTAGTGGCCAAGTCATCAACAACTGCATCGTAAATCACTGCTGATCACTCATGAAATTATGTTCAGTTGAAAAATGATTTACTATTTCCGGAAACTATTTTTAAAAGTTCATGACAAATGTCGTACCTGAAACTCCAGGTATTTGCTGCTGGCCGGTATTTTGCACTCCTCATTTGCATAAAGTTGAGCATTTCTCAAATTCTAGACTCTCTCAACACTTTCTCCATTCAACTGTCAATATTATAATTCACTGCGTGAGCAAAGACTTTCATAGGAATCAATTGAAAATGCCCACTCTGCTCCACTCAGTCCACTGCAGTGTAAACGCACCGTTTAATGTATGTGTTTAATATGTTTATTTTAAGGACACAGCTAATATAAATCATATGTACACACAAACAATTACATTTGTAACGATGCAAGTTTTGCTTCCAAATGCCCAAAATAAATGTAGTCTAACCACAACAAAAGCATCTAAACTGCAATATTTAACATATATATCACAACTGGCAAAGTGTCCAGTTTTTAAACAATCCACAAACACAAGCAAGGCTATAGAGTAGGTTTACAGAAAAATCCTTTAACCCTTAAACACAACATAATGTAATGCAAATTTAAATTCAAATTATGGGTAAAACACACCTGTGAAAATTCATATTAACAGTACATTGGGTCATATGTTTACACTGTGCAGAACTAAATGAAATGTTCCTGTTTCCTATAATCAGCACATGAAGGCAGCATCACTAATATTAAAACTGTTAAATCTATTGCCATCAAGTGCTCAGTATCACAAGGATGATAAAGCATTGATGATCCTGGTCATTCTCCAGCCCTTCTCATCCTAAACTCAACAGCGTCTTTGGATTGAAAGTTTCTCCTCCAGGCATTTATTTAATCTGAGCATACGTCACATCATTAGATCCAGCACCTGAAAATACATACATTCATTCAGAATGCACTTTTTATTTTGTTGTTTCTATATACAGTATTCCATTCTATTCTTAGTTTCCTAATGATACTAGTAGATACAGTTTTCTTGTGAAGTGTGATTGATGATTTTAGTTTTACACTCACCTTGATCCATTTCCAACTTCAGTTTAGAGTAAACACAGACACAACTCTCAGTGTTGTTCCCTAGAAGATGCCAACAGTTAATATCACTAGTAGTTATGTGTTTCCAACAGTGATATGAAATACATGAATAATTATTTTATTTTAAAATGATTACATGTTAAACCAAATTAAGTCTAAATAAACATTGTGATCTGCATGAAATGACCTTAATGGATCAGCTGAATTTCACAGTGAACAGACACAAACAGATGTTTCGGAAAATACTTTCGTGATTTTTGTTACTATTTAGAGTTGTGGGAGAAATTTAAATCAAAGGGAGCTACTGCTATGATCATAAAATCAATAGAACAGAGACTTTTGTTTTGGTTTACCTTTGTTTTCTTTCTTTTTCTTCTGTTTCTTAGTAGATTTGTGTTCAATCTCAGCATAGGTGAGTTCAGTAGGCCCACTTTCACGGTCTACAATAAAAAATAGAGAAATTAATAAAACACTTTATTTAACTTGATTTTCTCTGCAAATATCACAGTGATTTCCACAGTGGAAATTTTGATTTCCAATTTCTTTAGAAAATAACTGTTTCAATAAAATATTATGACATTAAATCCTTTAAATGACATTCGTTACCTGTGTTTATGTCTTTATTAATGGTTGCATCAATAGAGTCATAAATATGAGCAGTTCCTGTAATAAATAGATGAATTAATTTCCAATAGATTTTTAAAATGATTTGTGTCATGCATTTTATGAATTTAATCTAGAAAAATATAGTTTTTATGCTGACACTAACTTAAAAATAAAAAGCACTGGGGTAAAATATTTTATGTGCTCTTTATATTCTTAATTACAGATACTTAAATATATTTAGTAATAATATTTTCAATAATAAAATCAAATGACATCTAGCTGAACTGTCAGACACCAATTTCATGTTCAATTTTAGAAGAGTGAAAATTGATTTAGATGGGAGATCAGTCCTGTTAGTTAAAAGTTATTCTTAAGTGTCTTTCATCTCAGCTTGTAAAGATTTATATATACAGTGGGTACGGAAAGTATTCAGACCCCCT
>NW_015506901.1:90243-148488 GCF_001515645.1 Sinocyclocheilus grahami
CGAGACTGAGATCTTACACCTAGTCAAACATAAAATGATTATGTAAATATTTTGAGGAAAATTCATTGTAAAATTTTGGGTGAACCATACCTTTAAAGTGACAGACCATGCTTCTAAATGTATCAGCCTATTGTTTTATTAAAATTTTGAGGGAGGGGGAGGGAGGGGGGTGAATGGTGTCCCTTATTTTGCCTTGCTGAAGTTGGAAACCCTATGTAAGTAACCGTTTCAATTAGCAACCACAATCGCAAACAATAGAGTCGAGATCCATGACAGAACACAGACTGGCTGAATGACACTTTCATTTAAGCAGAATACCTCAAATGGAGAACGCTGAACTCCAGCTAACTTGTACAGTAGTATGTCGGTGTTTTCAGATCATGGCGCCTCCGCAGAGAGAGCACGTGTGAATGGTTGTCAGATTGCATAAAGCAAAAAGCCGGACAGAGTACTTATCCGTTTAACAGAAAAGCTGATTGGGGGATTTGAGCTCTTGATATCTGGCAACCGCAAACTTGAACACTCGCATAATAGAGTCTTGTACAGCAGTCTGAAATGTTTTGGCTTCACTTTTTCCAACAAAAAGAAAAAGGTTTTGGTAAAGTTTTTGCTCTTTTAAATACATTTTAGTCTCGTCTTTTTTCGTCAAAAATATTTCATGCGGATATAGTCTCAGTTATCGTTTAATGATCTTATTATCATCCCGTCATCGTCTCGTTTTTGCCAGGGGAAAAAACTTTGCTGTCGAACATTTTTCGTGATAGATTTCGTTAACGAAATTAGTGGAAACTCCAAAACAGGGCGTGACTTCCTTAGTTGTGTTACACTTGAAGCAGCGCTGCACAGACTGATCTGTGTTTGACATCAAAGTACCGTGAGAGCAATTAGAGAGCAGACGGCTCCATATGATTTCGAATTGCTCTAGCGCTACTTTGATGTCATACACCAGGAGTTCTCAACTCTGGCCCTCGAGGTTCATATTCCTGCAGAGTTTAGCTCCAACTTTGATCAAACTCACCTGCCAGTAACGTACTAATAATCCTGAAGACCCTGATTAGCTTTGTAATGTCTGGACCAATCAAACACACAATTTTTCATTTGATTTAACAAATCAGTTCTTCATACTTAAAGGCCCTTACCAGGGACCCTCCCAGTGAGTCGGTGGTTTGTTTTAATTCTGAGAGGATGTGAGAAAAACGCACGCGGAAACCCTAAGCTTGTGCCAGGCTTCGGCCTCGACCTTTCCATTTCACCAAGATTCTCTGACTCAAACTGGTTCTTTTTCATCAACCAACTTCAGCAAGATCTTGGGCCTTAAGACTGCATCAGGAATCTCTTTCAGACAGACGAGACTTGCAAGTATCAAACTTAGTCTTATTAATTGATACATTAGGTATCAGTTGCACCTTTTTACCAAGGTGTGTTTGAACTAAGAATCTGACGTTTCCCTCAGGTGTAGATCTGCTGAATATGCAAATGGTTCCATAAATTTCATTCCTTATGTCTCTTCTCTGTACTGAGTTAAGCTTTAACCCTTTCCTATACCAACTGTATGTGTGTGTGTGTGTGTGTATGTGTATGTTAGACCAGTTTATGTGTTTATGTAGTCTGTTAGACTAGTTTAAGTGTTTGTGTAGTTAATAAAACCTTACTTGTATCACACTTGACGTGGTTCATTGTTTGCTTATAACTGGAGTCACTTAATCATGCAGATTTATGCTACAAGCTTTTGTAGAATTGTACAGTAAGAAAGTTATTTCCCTTAACCAGGAAATTAACGTTCTTAGAATTGACAAGACAGTTGACCCTGAGAGGTCAGCTAAATATCTACAGCGGATCTAAATATTCATAATTAATTATAACTAGTTATGATTAATTATTCATATTTCCTCATGAGCTGATTCGTTACAGTTTGCTCATGTGTGTTTGTTTAGGGCTGGAGCTACTTTACTACTCTTTACTTGTCTTTATTTAACATTATAGTAGAGCAAGAAGAATAAGTTCCCATGCACCCGCTTGGCAGTTTTTTGTAACCTGTTTTTTTGGGACCCTAATGGTGTCTAGTTAAGAATTTTTGATGTTGCCGAGGTCAACTAATGTCCCATGGGGTTCATTTGGCGGCCATCTTGAAATGATGTCATCACAAGTGGTGAAAAACACAGATTTCCATAACTCCTGAACCATACAACATACAAAGACAAATTAACCCACTTTTTCATATAATTCTGACACCAGGAATCAAATGGAAAGGCAATGACATGATACAACCACTATTTACTGCACTGTAAAATCTAATTAGTTGGGCTTACTTAAAAAAAGCATGCAAACCGATTGCCTTGAAAAAACTAAGTAAAGTGAAATAGGAATAATATGTTGCACTGACAAATGCTTAGTTAGTATAGTTTACTTACACGAGAGTTCTAGTAACTAAAAAAGAACTGTGGGGGGTTCTTGATCCTTTCATTTAGGTTTACTCATGACTTAGTATAGCTACTCACTGACTCCCAGAGTGCATTTCGGCAGAATAAATTATATAGTTGCTTCGTTTTACAGTTGATTTTATTTGCCAATTTTATTTGCTGTCTTGTGTCAGTAGTAGCACAACAAAAAGACCAAATACAATGGTTATTGTTACAACTAATGAAAATAAATGAAATTGAATTGTTATCATTGTTGTGGTTCACATGCTGAATGTTAAGTCTGTGTGTTACTTCAGCATATTACCACACACTATTTAAGGATTATATAAATCCAGTTAAAAGCATCTCAAGGTATTTATGAAAAATGAAATTAGAAAAAGCTCATTCATGAACATACACAACAACATACACTAATGCTTTAATTAGAAGATAGGTCACCAACTAAAAGCAACCTATTTATTACTTTTCTTTCTTTTCAAATCAAATAACTCTGACTTCATGATGCATTGCTGCATTAACAGGAAAACAACTACAGTAACACAAATAAAGTTCCAAGTGCCCAACCAAAGGGAATGTTAATCACTATAATGGTGAGTAAAAAAAAAACACATTTTAGGAAAATCAACATCAATTTATGATGTTATCTTATGTGATGTTCTCTCAAATATTTCAGTTGTATTGAAAATTCAACATTCAAGATGACTTTGGGAAACGAGTGAATGCAACTAGTGAAAGATAACTGCAAACATGGAGGAAATGGATGAAAAGTCAATTAAGACTCTTTTTCTTTTCTTCTTCTTCTGTTGTTATGTTGCACATTAGCAACATATTAGTGCAGTGCTGCCTCTCAATGGTTTATTAATGGCATTGGTTCCTTTGTGGCTACTTGAATATTTTAAGTAAGTGTCACTCAAAACAGTAAGTAAATTGTTTTATTTGCCTTAGAAAGTAGCTGTAACTTAATAAAACCTAGTACGTATAACAAGTATAACAACTAAGTAAAGATAACTAATTAAATCTAAGTAAGGTAAACTATTGGATTTTACAGTGTGGTGAAAAACAGGCAAATAACACATTTGAGGCTCATAACGATGTAACGGCGTTTTGTTATTTTGTTCCGCAATAGTTTCCTGCATTTGACAAATGATACTAGCTTTTCTCTTATATCAATTGCAATGTTGTTAAATGGATGGCAATCACTCCAAGTGACAAAGATGGCAATCTGATAATACTAGCTAATTGAAAGCAAAAGTCATCAAAACCACATTTCACTGATCATCATCAGTCTCCACCTCTTCAAACGTGACCCCGCTGGTGGTTTGTTTTTTCAATATCTTTGCCATAATCAAAACAAACCAGTTTGTTGTAAAATCTAACATATAACCCAGAAAAAATCTACACAAATCAAAGTAGAAATTGGCATGAACAGCAGCCCAATGCTGCTACTTAACTCCTCGTTTGCCATCGTAGCTACTCATTGCTTACATTTAAATGCTACTTACGCGTTTCAAATATCAATCGTCACCAATCAGCAAGATACAGCAAGAAGATTTTACATCTGATATGTAAGTATTATCTCCCTTTTTTACAACTGGAAATATGTGACTAGATTGATAATATGGATATATAAATAATATATAGTATCATCAAATTAACTTACCTGCTAGATAGCTAGCTAACGTAGCTACTTAATAACAGTGGTGGAAGTATTATTCAGATCATCTACTCAAGTAAAAGCACTAATACCACACTGTAAAAGTAAAAGTATGTACTATCAGCAAAATGTACTTAAACTATGAAAAGTAAAAGTACTCATTGTGCAGTAAAATGGTCCCTGTCAGTGTTTTATATTTATAATCCAAAAACATATATTATGTTTTTGGATTAATATTACTACTGCATTAATGTGTATGTTGCATTTTGCCGCTGTAGATGTTTAAGGTTGAGCTAATTTCACTTGTGTTTCTGCTTGCTTGTGTACACTAGTTCATCTGCAGTGGGTGGCCTGGGCAGCACACTAGACTCTTTTGCAAAGAGATCTTCACCCTTGACTTTGTGAAGCAGACTATTTTTTCCCAAGAGCTTCAGCCATGAGCTCCATGTGCTTCCATGCTGGCTTGTTGTTCTTCCATGTTGGAAACTTGATAGTCTTCTTGGTTTTCCCATGCACTTTTACTTCAAACTGGTCACAGAAAATGCATGCTGATGCTTGTGCACTTTTTAATCAATCCATCTTTGATGTGAAGTTCAGGTACCAGTTCCTATATGGTACCCAGTGTTCTCCAAGTTGACACCATCTAGTGTTTCCGGCAGCCGATCACAAACTGACTTCATACGTTAAGGCGAATCAACCGGCTCAGCTAGTCTTCTGTCATGGATATAAAGTAAATGAGACAATAGCTCTTTTGAATCATCGTATGCATTTAAGGTGTGTAATACACAAGTGGGAGAAGGGCTTTTGAGAGGGGGTTCAGACATCTCTGTCTGATCCCTTTCCTCTTTCCCCTTTTCCTCGTGGTTTGTTGTTTTTATATATTTTACCATGACAGAGGAAAGATAAATATTAACATGAAATTAGTTTCATGGAATTGTAATTTCTGGTAGCCTACTTACTAACCAGCGGTGAAACGTAACTAAGTACATTTACTCAAGTACTGTACTTAAGTACAAATTCAAGGTACTTGTACTTCAGTATTTCCATTTTATGCAACTTCATACTTCTATTGCACTACATCTCAGAGACAAATATGTTACTTTTTACTCCACTACAGTTTTCAGATTACAATTTTTCATATCCCACGTGTCCAGTGAAAACCATGTATCTCCACATTTGGTGAATTAAAGTTTCAGATAAACTGAAAGCTGTAGTGTTCCTTTATGGGTTGAGAAAATTATCCTACTTCTGAAGCTAAATAAACTATTTAAAACCTTCTTGGATTAGCTTGAAAATGAATTGCCACAAAGCTCAAAACAGGGCTGTTTTGCTGAGCTCATGAAAAGTTGACATTTTAGAGATACGTGGTTCTCACAGTGACACTACAAATAAATGACCTTATAGAATATGATCACAGACTGTATAAAAACATGGACGTAGTGTCCGTGACGTCATCAGTAGTTTTCTGAAGAGCGTTTTTGAAGCTCAAAGTGGGCGGAGCGGGCCGTCGCCATCTTGGCAGTACGTCACCGCGTTCACTCGAAAATGGGCAAAGAGGCGGGAGCTGGTTGCTGAAACCACGCCCACCTAGCTCGACGGTGGTGACAGCAGCGGCAATCCACCTGTCACTCAAGTGGCCACGCCCTTATTTATGCAGAACTTTAAGGCTTAATATAATTTAAACGGATGAGTTATAAAAAAATTCACCCCCCTCACAGTTGTCATGAAGGGCAAAATTAGCTATATAGACCAAAACCACTTTTTGTACCAGGCTGTAAACATATATTTTTCTGCTGTAAATTTGGGCATTTTAACATGGTGGGTCATATTTTAACGATCTAAGCACATGGTCTAAAGCGCACGGCACAGGTAAACTCAGGGCATGTCCGAATCCACTTTTGCTAGTTTAACGATGGGAAAACAGTCAGCGCGCCTGGGCGCATAGTCTAAACGAGTTGTCCCTATTCTCTTAATGAGTAATGGATGTTTCTTGGGTGTAACGTGCCATAAACCAATCAAGAGTCTCATCTCCCATTCCCTTTAAGAGCCAGTTGCACTCGTGCCATTTACACGGCTGAATTTGCAAGCGCAAAGACAGAACGTGTCTCCAGAGATGAAACGGCGCTGCTCGTGCGCGAGCAAATAGGTAGCCTAATTCTGATACATGCAATGACTATCCATTATGACATGTAGCCATTTTTATATTTATGTAGCATACACAATAGTAATCTTTTACATTGCAATCCTTTAATTTTTTATATTTGTCATGTTTGTGTGCTGCTGTGCGTCCATGTGTGTGTAATAAGCAGAGTGTACACACACTGTGGACCCGCCTATACTAACATGCTCTTTAAATAACAAAAAAACGACTGCACCATTGACTTTAGACCAGGTTTTTATTTGGTCAATGGCACAGTCCATTTTCAGTTCCTCAAAATAGCAATGTGCCTGAACACACCTCATTTTCAGACCAGCATGCCCATCGGTGCACAAATGGGTGCAAATGCATTTGCTATTTAAACAATGTGGCGCAGGATGGGAAAATGAGAACTGCGTCAGGCTGAAACTAGCAAAAACCCTTGTGCCCCGCCTTGCGCCGCATTGCACCAGGTGTATGATAGAGCCCGGGGAGTCTATGGGACTGACTCCCTTTTGGAGCCAGACTCTAGCGGCCAGTCGATGGATTGCAGTTTTAGTCACTTCCGTGTTGGTTTCACGAGAGAGACCGGAAGGTTGACGCTTGAATATGATGCATTTCTGTGGAATAAACTACCCAACAGTATATAAAGTAGTTAAAATTAGCTCAACCTTAAACATCTACAGCGGCAAAAGGCAACATACACATTAATGCAGCATTAATATTAATCCAAAAACATCATATACTGTATAATGGTAAAACACTGACAGGGACCATTTTACTGCACAATGAGTACTTTTACTTTTCATAGTTTAAGTACATTTTGCTGATAGTATATACTTTTACTTTTACAGTGTGGTATTAGTGCTTTTACTTGAGTAGATGATCTGAATAATACTTCCACCACTGTTATTAAGTAGCTACGTTAGCTAGCTATCTAGCAGGTAAGTTAATTTGACAATACTATATATTATATATATATCCATATTATTAATGTAGTGACATATTTCCAGTTGTAAAAAAGGGAGATAATACTTACATATCAGATGTAAAATCTTCTTGCTGTATCTTGCTGATTGGTGACGATTGATATTTGAAATGCGTAAGTAGAAGTTAAATGTAAGCAATGAGTAGCTACGATGGCAAACGAGGAGTTAGAAAGTAGCAGCATTGGGCTGCTGTTCATGCCACTTTCTTTGCCGTCTATGTCACTTGGAGTGATTGCCATCCATTTAATAATTTTGAAATTGATGTAAGAGAAAAGCTAGTGTCATTTGGCAAATGCAGGAAACTATTGCAGAACAAAATAGCAAAAGTTACATCATTATGAGCCTAAAATGTGTTATTTGCCTGTTCTTCACCAGTAAAGAGTGGTTGCATCATATCATTGACCTTTCCATTTGATTCCTGGTGTCAGAATTATATGAAAAAGTGGGTTAATTTGTCTTTGTATGTTGTATGGTTCAGGAGTTATGAAAATCTGTGTTTTTCACCACTTGTGATGACATCATTTCAAGATGGCCGCCAAATGAACCCCGTGGGACATTAGTTGACCTCTGCAACATCAAAAATTCTTAACTAGACACCATTAGGGTCCCAAAAAAACAGGTTACAAAAAACTGCCAAGCGGGTGCATGGGAACCTATTCTTCCTGCTCTACTATTACTTATTAAAAAAAAATTTAAAACTCCAGCCCACCAGGAATGTCACTTGGCCTATTTTACATCTCAAAGCTGGAGCTGGGCCTGCTAAGTTCCCAGCCTGACCACATGAAAACTACCCAGAAACCTGCGACAACTAGCCAACATACCAGCTTAACCATGTTGGCATACCAGCTAAGACCAGATAACTAGCTTAGACTGATGCATGATGGCAGCTCACAAGGTTTAGGATCAGAGTTAGTGTCAGCAAATGTGTCATTGAATTTTACTATGGCAGTTGATGGACCTTTGTTGTTTCTGTAGCGCCACAGCAGGACCAAGACGACAATGATAAAAAATGTGACAGTCAGTCCTGCAGTCACTCCAACTATCACAGGATTGAAACCATCAGATCCTGAGGCTGCTGAAGATGAGATACATATATTTTACATTTAGATAAGTGCTGTAAATTATACAAGAATTGATTTTAATTGTGTTTATTGATCTGCAGTCTCACCTCTGACTGAGATCCAGCTCTTGGGTGACTCTCCTCTCTCTGGGTGTTTGCAGTAGTAGAAACCCTCATGTGACTTTGAGACAGTAGAGATGATCATCTCTGTAGTTTGATTCTGGATGAGTGATCCATCTTTATAGAAATCAGCTCTGAGGTTTGGTGGGGTTGAATGTTGATATAAACAGCGTAGAGTCAGAGTATCTCCTTCAGTCACAGGATGAACAGGACTCTCTAGAATCACACCAACTACAGAAACAGAAGAAACATGAGAAAGACTATATGAAAAATATGATAAAATGATATTTGATGATAATACAATATAAAAAAAAAAAAATTGTACTGCCTGCTTGCCCACTGAGTGTTTTTTGACCACTGATGCGTCCTACACTTGTTTACATGTAATCAACCTGCTTTATGCTTTGGTTATAAACTGCCAGTGAAGTGAATAAATACAGAAACACAGACTCACAGTGTACAGTGATATTAACAGGATGATAGTTCTCTTCAGATTCAGACTGACACCAGTACACTCCTGTTTCTGATGTGTTGGTGGAGCTGATTGTACATGTAGATCCTGTTTGTGATGCCCACACTGATGATGAACAATCTTGCAGCCCCCATCTGTCTGTGTATCTTCTCACTCTCCATCTATCAGAGTTACTCTGGTCCTCACAGCTCAGAGAGAGAGAGACAGATGGGAAGTGTTGAGTTCTGCTGGGACTGATGATCAGAGAGACTGGAGGAGAAACACCTGAGAAGACAATTAGAGCTCTTTGAAAATGTTTTAATATAATTTAAGCATGAAATCTCCTATTTTAAAGGGGTTAAACATTTTTGTTAGTCATATTTAATTGTTTTCCTTCAGGTTCACTAATAAAAATAACGTTAATGATAATATTAGTAACATTTGTGTTCCGTACCTAGTCATGCCTCAGTTTTTAATGACTATTTCCTCTATTAAGAATTGGAGAGGAATTTTTTTATTCTGAAACTGTGTGATTTCATAGTACATCATAGCTCTCAAAACACCAAGAAAACTCAGATTACTCTTGATATGACTCTAGATGCATCATTCGTTGCAGTGTTCAAACTATACCATGGACTTTGGGGGAGCCCACTTGTTTTCTTTTTATAACGGGGTTCGTACGCTTGCCTCAAAAGAGGGCTTACAATAAATTACAAAGATACATAACAGCTACAAGTGTATGCACTACTTGCTTTATGCAAGCACTATATAGGATAAATCACTATACAGGATTTATCCTATTATACTTTATTGACACAAATTGATAGGTGAAACAACAAACAGCCACCCACAAATAGTCTATAAACAAAGCATCAGGTTGTCTGAGTTCATATGAACAATGGTTAACGTAAAGTTACTCATCGTCAGGCTACAGAAGAATACCACAATCCCTCCCTTCATTAGGTCTAAGACATCGAGAGTCTTGCAGACCTATAACAACCCAGCCACAACACATAATTGCGAATAACATGCCTGCCTTACCTTAACACAGAATCGCCCACAGAGTCCAACGTTTATATATTTTTATATTTTTTCTACGAATCTTTGAGTTAACATGTACTAAACATGAGTGGAATTTGCACCGCAGCGCCCCCACACCTTGATGCTCATGACAAGAATAGCATGTATAGTTATCTTTATTAAAGTGAATTAGGTTTAAATCGCCGTCATGCATGAATGAATGATATTTTTGCAATTTTACACATAATAATCAACGATGATCACATTACACAAAACTGAAATTGCACGTCAAAATAACACATTGTCGATATTTTTTGAGAGCCCCCAAAATTTCACAAATCACGTTTTCAGGGGAGCCCATGTCTTATTAAGGGGAGCCGAGCTCCCCCTAGCTCCCCCGTAGTTCGCACCCTGATTCATTGCATCATACAACACACTCTCATACATTCTTTTTTCAGTACTGTCTCATTCAGACTGATCCTGTTTGAACTCACCAGTGACCCATACTGGCTGTGTGTTGCTGAAGGTTGTTTTATAGGCTGGTTTTCCTCTCTCTGCTCTGCACACATAAACTCCTGTGTGATTTAGAGCAGCAGAACTGACAGTGTAGTTTCCTCCAGCTCCTCTGCTGCTGTCTGAGAGCAGTTGAAAATATATGTTGTCTACAAAACATGAGAATTAATGTAGATTACACCTTAAGGAGCTTTTGCTGTATGATTTTACACTTATAAATTATGTTTGTTGGGGTAACTCAGTGTATTCAGATTAACTGAAACCGGGCCAGATCAAAGCTCATGGGAGTTAAGAGTCACCAGTACATGCACATAAAACCAATTAATAAAACCAGTTAATTGAGTTGCTACCACATGAAGTACATTATATCTTACCCGATGAAGCAGTTAGAGTGTACCAGCTGAATGTCCAGCCTGTAGAGGAGCCGTAAACCTCACAGATCAGAGTCACTGGATCTCCTTCAGTCAACCACTTCTGTGGAGAAACACTTAAAACTGCCTGGGCTCTATCTGAAATAGAGAAATCACTCATTAATAACATGTAAAGAGTTTGTGTATGAAGAGATGATCAAACTCACCTGATACTGTCAGTGTAACTGCATCACTGATGTTTGATGTTCGTGATCCTCCTCTCTCTGCTCCATAACAGGAGTATTTACCTGCGTCAGACTCGGTAACAGACCTGAATGTGTGTTCCTGTAGTTCACTGAAAACACTGTTTGAACTGTCTTTATACCAGCTGTACTGCCAGCTAGTGACTCCTTCACCATCAATGTCACATCTGAGAGTGACTGTCTCTCCTCTGAATACATGTTGATCAGGTTTAATGCTCACTTTGGGTTTTGGTCTTTCTGTGAAATGACAACAGTTTACAATGAAAACAATGTGCTGTTTTTACTGAATATAAACTTGAGTACAAAACATACATGCTAAATCAGGTTAAAGTGTTGTTTTCTATAGCTATTACAGTCAATTATTTAGGCTTATGAAATCATTTGTGCAGTATGTAAGTAAATAAGGAAGTACACTTGCCGTATATTTTCACTGTTACTGGTTCACTGTAATTTGTATAATGTCCTTCTTTTCGTGCTCTGCACCTGTACTCTCCTCCATCAGAGACTTTCACTGAATCGATTGTTTTAGTTGAAGCTTCAGTAGATTCAGTGTTTGAGTTTTTATTCCAGAAAAACTCCAATCCATCCCATGACTGATCCACCTCACATCTCAGAGTAACTGAGTCTCCAGTGAACAATGAACTCTGTGGCAGCACAGTCAGAGTTGGTTTGGGAATATCTGTCAGCATAAAATCATTATAGTAGCATAAGTCATGAAAATATTTCAGCAGAAGATTTCATTCTCTCATAAACATGGTGGTAAACATGGTGTATGAGCAATTTAATTTATTTGTTTATGTCAATTGATATTTGCTGGCTAAAGAATGTTAGTCATATGAAAGATTGTTTTATTAAATATCGCGCCCCTAGTGAATGAAGTAATGGACTTGTGGAACTGTCGAAGACGCCAGCAGATGTAAGGTTTAAATCGTTGTTTACAAGTTTGTTTTGGATAACGCTGTTGCACTAATTGTTTCTTTTTGTTTATTACCTTTTTTATGTGAATAAACTAAACCATCGTATCATACCATCTCATCATTGGAGCACTATTGAATTCTCTGTGACGGCGTCTAGATGAAGTGACATATGGAAATCACACTACACAGTTTCTGCAGGTTTTATGAAAATGAATTTAAGACTTTTCAGGACCAAGTATTATGGAATTTTTTC
The DNA here is from genome assembly GCF_001515645.1 of Sinocyclocheilus grahami. Lineage (NCBI taxonomy): Eukaryota > Metazoa > Chordata > Actinopteri > Cypriniformes > Cyprinidae > Sinocyclocheilus > Sinocyclocheilus grahami. The sequence goes on from NW_015506901.1 coordinate 102,391, forward strand.
CACTGCAAAAAAACCTGATGTTCTTCCTCATTTTTGCCCTCTTTTCTAATACAAATGTCTAAAGATTATTAAATCAATATTTGTAGTCAAGACCACCTAAACCGAGACCAGGATCATAGTGTGTTGAGACCAAGACAAGACCAAACGTAACATTGAGGGGTTGAGACCAAGACAAGACTAAGACCAAACTAGCACTCCTGAAATTCATCTGAAAAATCCACATTTATTGCCTTTAAAAATCTAATATTGAATCAATAAATTCAATTAGAATAAGAAGACAATATAGAACTGTTACCAGTCAAATTAAATCACTAAAAACAGAATTCATCTTTGCACTGCAGAGGGGGCACAAAAGTTAAAAAAATATGATGGAAAAAGAAAATGAATATGAATTTCAAACTAAAACCGCCAGTAGGCTTGGGCGGTGGCAAATCACTTAATGAGTAACTCACAGAGTAATTTATTCAGCCAATATGTTCAAAGCAGCTGATACATTCAGTAATAAATCACTGCTGTGTGTTGCTCAGAAACACACACACATTCTGTTATGGAACTATTTTTAATTTAATTTAATTAAACATTTTTAGTTTAATTGTGTCACTTAAAGGGTTAGTTCACCCAAAAATGAAAATTAGCCCATAAATTACTCACCCTCAAGTGATCCTAGGTGTATATGTCTTTCTTCTTTCAGACGAATCCAGTCGGAGTTATATTAAAAATTGTCTTTGATCTTTCAAGCGGTTCAATTCCACTCAGCGGGTGTTGCGTGCATCAGTCCAAAAGAAGTTAAATAAAAAGCGCCCATCCATAAAAAAAGTGTCTCACACGGCTCCAGGGGGTGAACAAAGGCCCCCTATAGCAAATCGATGCGTTTTTGTAACGATGATGTATGAGGTCGGCTTTGCGCATTCTCCGCTCAGAGAAAAAACTGCAGAGACTCTTTTGTTTGAAGTGCATACTGGTAAAAGCGACTGTTTCTGTTTGTTACTATTATGGCGAGCACAAGCTAGCAAGGCGTTTAGGAGATGCGTGGATCCGTTTCCACGTTATTTGACACCAGATGACACACACGACCTTTGCGTCATATGTTTGGGCGAAGAGCACACGTGTGACATCCTTGAGGGGGCGGCATGTGTTCATTATGAGCTTTTTTCCATGAGGAAGCTCCGCTCTCGTTTGGCCCTTTTTTCGAGGAAGGAGGGTCAGCCATCGGTTCCTCAGGGCTCAGGACCCGCCGCTGCTGAAGCACGGAGGAATCTGAGCTCATGGGGTTCTCAGGTGGACCTGGCCGATGATTTCAAGAAGGGGCTTTCCCTTTCTCGTTCATCGGTCGTGGACAAGAGTGAGCTGCTGGAGGATGACGTTATTTTTCTGACGTCATCCGATCCATCGGCTAGTGCTCTGATGGCTCCTGGCCAGGAAGAGCAGGAGATGTCAGAGGTGGATGAGGAAGTTGAGACTGAGTCCTCTCAAACCTCCTGCCCTGCATATGAGGAGCTGCTTGAGGTTATGGAACAAGGCTTGACTTGCCGTGGAAGTGGACTAAGAAGGTGGCGCCTCGCGGTCGGCTCGATGAGCGCTATCTTTCTGACCATAACCCTCCAGCCCAGGTGAGTCTTCCATTTCTTCCTGATCTTCACGTGGAGATCGAGAAGACTTGGAAAAATCTGTTCTCTTCGCAGAGGGGATATGCGAGAGCGGATATGAGAAGGTGCCTCCCATTGAAGAGACGCTACCCTGCTATCTCGCTATGGGAGAGACATCCTCTCTTAAGACTCCCTCCTTGCCATCCAGAGCCCTTCAAATGGCATCTCGTCTGAATGGCAGGGCATACGCAGCAGCAGGTCAGGCTGCGGCTTCCTTGCATACCATGGCAATTTTGCAAGCCTACCAGGCTGACCTGCTGAAAGACCTGGATAAAGGTCAGGGTCTTTCCCCTGAAGAAGTATCTGAGCTGCGCCGCACTACGGATCTCACTCTCCGTGCCACCAAACAGACCGCTACTGCCATGGGCAGATCTATGGCAGCTATGGTGTTAACAGAGAGACATCTGTGGGTGAACCTGACTGGACGATAGAGAGGGGCTTTCTCCTTGATGCGCCGGTCTCTCCTTCTGAACTTTTCTCTTCTGTCGAGATGGTTGTCGAGAAGTTTAAGGAGGCGAGGGCGCGTTCAGCTGCTTTTAAGTCCTTCAGCCTCCTTGGTCATTCATGTCTTCAGTATGAGTACTGCAACCTCAGGACCTTTGAGGGTTGCTCAGTCTCACCTTGAGGGGCATCTTTAGACCTGAGGTGGGGATTTTTGGCTGAGTCTGAGGGCTTGCCTCAGCCTAGGATCGAGAGCGCAGCTCCCATAATCATATGATGCACACCAAGTAGTAAAGTCTTTTTGTGACTTCCTTGGTCAATTATTTCTATGCTGGGAGTTTGCAGCTCCCCTTATTGGAGTTTTATCTGCATTCTGAGCATGGCGCTCCCCTCTCTGCGGGTGGGTCATTACAATCTGGATGGACTGTTTCTCCTCTCTCTATGGAGAGTCGAGAGTCTTGCTCCTGGGGGCTCCTTTTCTGCTGTATCTCTGTTGATACTTGCATGGTTGAGCTTGGTAGTGCTCCCTCTTTTCCGAGGGGTTTCTATGAGCACGCCGCTCCCTCCTGAGTGTTGCTGTAAACCCATATCTATGGTAAGTGCTCACGCTAGTTCTTTGGGCACTTTTTCTAGTCCATATTCATGGCAGGTGTGCATGCAAGTCTTTGTGCACCTTTTCTAAAAATCCTTTTTGGGTAAGGGTGACGCGATGCTGACCTCGTCCACTCTCTCTGAGTTGTTTCTGGCCCCGTTCTACCCGTTCCCTTCTCAGGGAACCATGGTTCCCTTTCAGTTGGTCACTCCGAGTCATGTCGGTGACCGACGAATTGGGATATCGCCTCGATAGACCAATCCACTTCGAGTGTAAACTAAACGAGCCAATGCACACTGGCATGCAATTATTGCCCGCTGGCTGGTTCCTGGCAGTAAAAGGTGCCGTCCACAACCTGGTGAGCTCGTCATGCACTTCGGGGAAGAAAGGGGCACTGAGAACCAGCGCGAGCCACCCCGAGAAACCAATCATCCACCCTCGACGGCGGTGCAGCGAAGGGGTATTCGGTGATCCCCTCGGTGGAGCGGGCGGTAGTGATGCAATTGTGTCCTAAGTCCGCCTCCTCCTGGCGGGGAGACCCGGTACATCCTTCCCGGGCCTGTAGGCATTCGTCTGGTCTAACCGGCAGTGCCTATACGGCTTGCGGGGAAGCTGCTTCCGCCTTAGACGCTATGGCGTTACTGCAGGTGCACCAAGCTAAGGCACTGAAGGACCTGCACGAGGGTGGTCACGATCCGGAAGTTCTGAAAGAGCTCCGAACCGCCACTGACCTCGCGCTCCGAGCGACGAAGGTCACCGCGAGTTCTCTGGGTCGTGCGATGTCCACGCTTGTGGTCCAGGAGCGCCATCTCTGGCTGTGTCTGGCAGACATGAGGGACACCATATTCATGGCAGGTGTGCATGCAAGTCTTTGTGCACCTTTTCTAAAAATCCTTTTTGGGTAAGGGTGACGCGATGCTGACCTCGTCCACTCTCTCTGAGTTGTTTCTGGCCCCGTTCTACCCGTTCTACCCGTTCCCTTCTCAGGGAACCATGGTTCCCTTTCAGTTGGTCACTCCGAGTCATGTCGGTGACCGACGAATTGGGATATCGCCTCGATAGACCAATCCACTTCGAGTGTAAACTAAACGAGCCAATGCACACTGGCATGCAATTATTGCCCGCTGGCTGGTTCCTGGCAGTAAAAGGTGCCGTCCACAACCTGGTGAGCTCGTCATGCACTTCGGGGAAGAAAGGGGCACTGAGAACCAGCGCGAGCCACCCCGAGAAACCAATCATCCACCCTCGACGGCGGTGCAGCGAAGGGGTATTCGGTGATCCCCTCGGTGGAGCGGGCGGTAGTGATGCAATTGTGTCCTAAGTCCGCCTCCTCCTGGCGGGGAGACCCGGTACATCCTTCCCGGGCCTGTAGGCATTCGTCTGGTCTAACCGGCAGTGCCTATACGGCTTGCGGGGAAGCTGCTTCCGCCTTAGACGCTATGGCGTTACTGCAGGTGCACCAAGCTAAGGCACTGAAGGACCTGCACGAGGGTGGTCACGATCCGGAAGTTCTGAAAGAGCTCCGAACCGCCACTGACCTCGCGCTCCGAGCGACGAAGGTCACCGCGAGTTCTCTGGGTCGTGCGATGTCCACGCTTGTGGTCCAGGAGCGCCATCTCTGGCTGTGTCTGGCAGACATGAGGGACACAGACAAGGTTTGGTTCCTCAATTCCCCTGTGTCCCAGACCGGCCTCTTCGGCGCCACAATCGAGAGCTGTGCCCAGCAGTTCTCGGCTGCCCAGAAGCAGAGGCGATCCGACACATCCTGCCCCGGCGGGCAGCTGCTGCCTCCACCCGTCCTCCGGCTGCAGCGCCCCAGCCTGCTCGTCACCGAGGGCGGGCCCCCACATCTGCCCCCGCGCCACAGCAGCCTTCAGCATAGCGGCGTTGTAGAGCCGGGCATGGGCGGTCGTCGCCGAGGGTGGGCCGCCGCATCCGCCCCCGCTACCGCGCCACATGCGGATGAGCAGCCTTCAGCAAAGCGGCGTCGTGGGGCCGGGTGTGGGGGCGGGCCACCCCGCCTGTCCAGGCCCCCGTTAAACCTGGCGGCAAGCAGAGAAGCAAGCGGCCCTGAGACAGGCGACCCAGAGATGGAAGGATCTGCTCTTTGGGAGATGGTGAACGAGAGGAGGAGGGCCGGGTGGAGAATCTTTTGCCTGTTCTGCGGGCAGAGATCGCAGTCCTACTGGCGAAGGATGCGATAGAGCCGGTCCCTCCAGCCGATATGAGGTCGGGGTTTTACAGCCCTTACTTCATTGTACCCAAGAAAGGCGGTGGGTTACGGCCAATCTTGGATCTGCGAGTTTTGAACCGGGCCCTTCATCGGCTAACGTTCAAGATGTTGACGCAGAAATGCATATTCGGGTGTATCCGTCCCCGAGATTGGTTTTCAGCGATCGACCTGAAGAACACATTCTTTCATGTGTCGATCCTTCCGCGCCACAGACTATTTCTGCGGTTTGCGTTCGAAGGACGGGCATATCAGTACAAGGTCCTGCCCTTCGGGCTGTCCCTGTCTCCCCATGTCTTTACGAAAGTCACAGAGGCAGCTCTTGTTCCCCTCAGAGAGCAGGGTGTTCGCGTTCTCAACTATCTAGACGATTGGCTTATACTAGCACAGTCTCAGGATCAGTTGTGGGAGCACAGGGACCTGGCGCTTCGGCACCTCAGCCTGTTGGGCCTTCGGGTCAACTGGGAAAAGAGCAAACTCTCCCCGACGCAGAGGATCTCTTTTCTCGGTATGGAGTTGGATTTGGTTGAACAGACAGTGCGCCTCACAAAGGAACATGCGCGGTCGGTGCTAGCCTGCTTGAATACATTCAAGGGCAGGACAGCGGTCCCACTGATACTTTTTCAGAGGCTCCAGAGACCGCTCCAACACTGGCTTTAAGGCCGAGTCCCGAGGTGGGCGTGGAAGCGCGGCACTCACGGGGTCCAAGTTACACCGGCCTGTCGCCAAACCTTCACCCTGTGGTCATATCTTGCGTTCCTCCAAGCAGGGGTGCCCCTAGAGCAGATCTCCAGGCATGCTGTGGTCTACACGGATGCCTCCACCACCGGGTGGGGTGCCACGTACAACGGGCATTCAGTCTCAGGGGTTTGGACGGGCCCGCAGCTGCATTGGCACATCAATTGCCTATAGTTGTTGGCAGTGCGCCTTGCCTTGAACCGTCTCAAAGGGTGCTTACGAGGCAAGCACGTACTGGTCCGAACGGACAACACAGCGACCGTTGCGTACATCAACCGACAAGGTGGTCTGCGCTCCCGTCGCATGTCGCGACTCGCCAGCCACCTCCTCCTTTGGAGTCGGAAGGTTCTGAGGTCACTTCGTGCTGTTCACATTCTGAGCCTGCTCAACCGTAAAGCCGACGAGCTGTCTCGAGCAATGCTCCCAGGAGAATGGTAACTCCATCCCAAGACGGTCCAGCTGATTTGGAGACGTTTCGGAGCCGCTCAGGTAGACCTGTTTGCTTCTCCAGAAACCTCTCACTGCCAGTTGTTCTACTCCCTGACGGAGGGAACACTCGGCACAGACGCACTGGCACACAGCTGGCCTCAGGGCCTACGCAAGTATGCGTTTCCCGCAGTGAGCCTTCTCGCACAGACACTGTGCAAAATCCGGGAGGACGAGGAGCAAGTCATGCTAGTGGCGTCGTATTGGCCCACTCGGACCTGGTTCCCTGAGCTAATGCTCCTCGCGACAGCCCCTCCTTGGCCGATTCCTCTGAGGAAGGATCTACTGACTCAGAGATGGGGCACCGTTTGGCACCCGTGTCCAGACCTTTGGACACTCCATGTCTGGTCCCTGGACGGGACACGGAGGTTCTAGGGGACCTACCCCAGGAGGTAGTGAACACCATCACTTCGGCAAGACCACCGTCTACGAGACACGCTTACGCCTTGAAGTGGAACCTATTCGTTGAGTGGTGTTCTTCTCGCCGAGAAGACCCCCGGAGATGCCCCATTGCGGTCATGCTTTCCTTTCTGCAGCAAGGGCTGGAGCGAAGGCTGTCTCCCTCCACCCTCAAAGTCCAGGTTGCTGCTATTGCTGCGTACCATGACCCGGTGAATGGGAAGTCCGTAGGTAAGCATGACCTCATCATCAGGTTCCTTAGAAGAGTGTCCTACAGTAGACCCTGTTGAGATCCTCTGTCACCCTCGGCAGCGGACGCAGCGGAACGTCACGATGAATCCGCAGGAACCGTGGAAGGCTGGGTTCCATATTGAGACCTAAGCGGTTCTCGTATGTGTATAGTCCACGGTATAGCCATAGAGCCCGTGTTTCCCCGGCAGACTTCTGCGTTTCCAAGAGTCTTACAATCACCTCCAGTTCTCCATATTTTTTTATTTTTTATTCATGGACATCACAGTTACATTGGACAAACCATATGCACTTGATTAAGTGTTTTAGCACACATGCTAATTTTCAACACCAGTCCACGGGAGGCTTTTCAGAAAGCAAAAAAAAAATTTTTTTATTGTAAATTAATCAAATAAAACCAATAACAATACTAATAATAGTAATAACCATGTTAACAATAAAAGTAATAATAACAATACTAATAGAGAAAAAGGGAAAAAGAAAAAAATATACCATAAAATTACAAAAAAGAAGGAACAATACATCCAAAATTATTTACATACATAAGCTATAAAGCAAATCTTTATACACCTGAACGGATGCTATATGTGTATTTGCTTCCGACAACTCCTTCGGGAAGGATGGGGCTTCCGCAGCATCCCTGTTCCAAGTGGAGCGGTTACGTTTTCCCAGTGTTATCCAATCTCACTCAGTAAGGTAGTGCTTTGAAAAATGGTGAGTTGAACTTCTTGTCCCAAGCCCCGGCCTACACCAGATAGGGGCACAGTCGGCTCGCACAGGGCACTGGAAGGGGCAGCACCATGGCGCTTTGGTAGGGATCCCAATTCGTCGGTCACCGAAGTGATTCGGAGTGACCGACTGAAAGGAATGTTGTTGTACCACCGCTGAGCGGCCGGGTCGCCGGCTCGGCTCCTCAGCGAAAACCTGGTATGCAGGTACACAAAACCTGTGATCAGCGGCAGATGGATGCAATAATTGCATGCCAATGTGCATTGGCTCGTTTAGTTTACACTCGAAGTGGATTGGTCTATCTAAGCGATATCCCAATTCGTCGGTCACCGACGTGACGTCTCCGTTCCCTCCTTCAGGGAACAAGGGTTACCATACGTAACCGAGACATTACATACGTAACCTGAGACGTTTTCACAAGACTCATCGGCGCATGCGCAACGCTTAACTCATACAGTACGTCATCCACCAGGAGCTGCTTCTATGTACAACTGTTGGTGCAAGCTACATTAAAGTGATTATTACGTTTTGAATATGGATAATTTTCTTGCAAAAATGCATTGATTCGCTACAGGAGGCCTTTGTTCACTCCCCGGGTTTTTATGGATGGGCCTTTTATTTAACTTCATTTGGACTGATGCATGCAACACCCGCTGAGTGGCATTAAACAGCTTGAAAGATCAAAGACAATTTTTAATATAACTCCGACTGGATTCATCTGAAAAAATAAAGTCATATACACCTAGGATGACTTTAGGGTGAGTAATTTATGGGCTAATTTTCATTTTTGGGTGAACTAACCCTTTAATATTAACTTGTTTGTTGAAGGTTTGTATAAACTCAATATCACGTTTTGCAGTCATGTTCATATTCGCAAAAACAGCTCTCTTGCTCATGATATTGCTTAATTATATGTTATATTATGAAAAAAGATCCCATACAAGTACTTAGTTTTATTCAGTTTCTTAGAAAAGAAGACTTCATATCTTTATTTTACATCTCAAGTAAATATATCTTGATTTAAGGATGTTTACATATTTTTATTGGAAAACAAGATATTCTTTTTTTTTTTTTTTTGCAGGGCAAACAACATTTAATGTCACAACTTCATGAAATTAAGACTCTATGCTCCAATTTAAGAACTTTTAAGGCTTTGATTTGTGGAAGGCTAAATTAAGACTTTTATCACCTTTTAAGGCCCACAGAAACCCTGATAAATATTATAAAGTGCATTTTAATTTCATATACAATTAAATAAATGAAGCTGCAAGCAATTATAGGAACAAGTGAGGTCGACATTCACTCAGAACGATGCAAAGAGTAAAAGGAGAACAAAGGCTTTTGCAACTAGACCATTCTAGGAATGGTTCAAAACCACAACCTTTAGGTTATGCTGGGTACACACCATAAGATAATCGGACTGATTTTGGGCCGATTTCTCCCCTTCCGACAATCCTAGGTAATGTCCCGATTATCTTGGTGGTTCTAAAGATTATCTTATCAGATTTTCCTGTGGTGTGAGGTGTGTTAAGAGTGACTGAATCAGCTCGGAAGAACGTTGGAGGCGCCCCGATCGTGAATCATGTTGTTGAATATTTACGATCAGAAATCCTGATGTGTGGGGGGAACTTCACGGCACACCACACACTATAGGAGCAAAATGGTTAAATCTAGGATTTTTTTGTTCTCATGTTTGTGGTCTCTCACATTTTGAATATCTTATAAGATTTAAAAAAATCTTTTAGTGTGTACCCAGCATTAGCAGCCCAGAGCTCAACCCACTAGAGAGACACAGCATTCAACAAAGTGTTTTGTGGGTACAGCAGTTTACGATAAAATTCTAAATATTCTAAATAATAAAATTCTAAGTAGAGATAAAAAAATAATAATTTCTGACCAAGAGGTGGTGAAACAAAAACAACAATATATTTTACAATGTCTCATAATCAATATTACAGAATTTGTAAATATCTTCATTTCAAGATCAAGAGAAGGATCTTGTTTTTAGACCAAAGGGTTCAAAGTTATAAGCAAAAGAAAATTCACTACACATGTTTGGTGCTTGACCCCCTAAAAATCTGAACAATTTTCAACCACATCTGAGGAGAAGCACTTAAAACTGTTCTGGGATCTTAAATTAAAACCCTTATGCGCTGTTTGTTTGGGGTATACACTTGTGCTGTTTGGGTTCTCCAGAGACCACAAACATCAAAATGTGATGATAATGCTTTTTAAAAAGAAATGTAATTTTATTCTGTTTATTAATGTTTTTACTCTACATTTGTGCAGTTTTGGGATGATTCATGGAATTTTTTTTTATTTATACAAATAAATTAAAGAAAAAAAAAAAAAATAATAATAATATATATATATATATTTAGATATATGTTAAGATATTATGAAATCATTATTGTAATAATAAAAAAATGACTCAGTTTAGCAGTTTTTTGTACTGAAGTATCATTTTTGCAATAATGTCAAACCTGTATGTAGTGTTATATGTGTGTATTAGTGTGTATATGTGTGTGTGTGTGTGTGTTTGCATTTGTTCTCCACTGTGGATGTGCTGTGGTGTCCCTCCATCATTTCTGTGTGTGTTCTTCGTTGTAGCTGATTTTTATTTGACAAATTATATAAGAGAGAGCCACTCATATCATGTCACTTTATCATGTCTTATGAGTGGGTTTTATGGGCATTGGGGAGTGGGGTGGGGGTTGTATGGGTTTTTCATCCACCGCGGATGTACTGTGGTGTCACTCCTTTAGTTTTTGTGTGTTGTCTGCATTGTAACTGACATTTTTGACAAATTATGTAAAAAAAAATAAAATCAATATTTTGTAGTATCCCATTGATTTTTTATGGGTGATTTTTTGGGGATGGGTGTCTGTGGGGGTGGATGTGTGTGTGAGCGTAATCGTTCTGCATTGTGAACATGTGGAAGGGTTGCCACTTCATTTTCATGTATTTTGTGGTCTGCGTTGTGGTGGATTTAGTGATTTTATTTGACAAATTAAAAAGAAAAAATATAGATTTCCCCATTCATTTAAGTGTGGGCCCCAAACATCCTGAGTGTGACTTTTTTTTCTTTTTCCACACTAACATACAGCAAGATATCAACCCAGTTTATTTTTTTTATTTGTAAAGCTACCGAGTGTTGGCAACCGTACAAAGTCTCATGCCATTTAGATAAAGGGAACATTTTTTAAATGATTATTTCAGCAAACATCATTTGGGGTAAAAAAGTCCCCAAACAGCACCTAAGGGTTAAGAAATCACTCTTTAATAGCATGTTAAACTTTTGTGTGTATGAAGAGATGATCAAACTCACCTGATACTGTCAGTGTAACTGCATCACTGTGTTGTGAGGTGCGTGATCCTCCTCTCTCTGCTCCATAACAGGAGTATTTACCTGCGTCAGACTCGGTAACAGACCTGAATGTGTGTTTCTGTAGTTCACTGAAAGCATTAGCTGAACTGTCTTTATACCAGCTGTACTGCCAGCTAGTGATTCCTTCACCATCAATATCACATCTGAGAGTGACTGTCTCTCCTCTGAATACATGTTGAGCAGGTTTAATGGTCGCTTTGGGTTTTTGTCTTTCTGTACAACAACAACAACTCACAATAAAAAATAATGTGCTATATAATATAATAAATAAAACATGCAAATTTAAGAGGGTTTCAAACCCACAAACTTTAGGTTAATAGCAGGTTAGATTACAGTAATTGATGATTGAGAGTTTAGTAATTGAAATCATCTGCATTCTGAAATCAGAATCTTCATTTTTAAATCTTAAACTTTTTCAACCCCTGTGGAGAACCACTTAAAACTGCTCTGGGATCTAAAACTGAGAAATCACTCATTAATAGCATGTTAAACGTGTTTGTGTGTGTATGAAGAGATGATCAAACTCACCTGATACTCTCAGTGTAACTACATCACTGTCTTGTGAGGTGCATGATCCTCCTCTCTCTGCTCCATAACACAAGTATTTACCTGCGTCAGACTCAGTAACAGAACCGAATGTGTGTTCCTGTAGTTCACTGGTACTGTAGAATGAACCGTCTTTATACCAGCTGTACTGCCAGCTAGTGACTCCTTCACCATCAATGTCACATCTGAGAGTGACTGTGTCTCCTCCGAATACATGTTGATCAGGTTTAATGCTCACTTTGGCTTTTGGTCTTTCTGTACAACAACAACAATTTACAATAAAAAACAATGCGCTGCTTTTACTGTATGAACACTGTTGCCTGATAGTAAAACATTCATGCTAAATAAGGTAAGACTGAAGTGTTGTTCTCTGTAGCTGTTGGGCGGTGTGGTCACTTGTATGTTATGAAATCATTTGCACATTGTGCAAGGAAAAGTACTTGCTATGTATTTGCTCACTGCTAATGGTCATTTATAAAACTTGTTTAAAAAGGTGTGTTTATAATCAAAACGTTTATTTTCTCATCTGGTTTGTAACCATTAGTGAGACATCACCCATATGTTATGAAGTATATAAGTCAAATTCTCTCACCTTTAGTGTGTCCAGAGTGGATGTGTGAAATCAGCACTAAAAACACAAAGAGAAAAAACTCATCACAGTGTGAATATGGAACTGATCCAACTTTCCTTTATACTTTAGACATAAAAGTTTAAAGGAATGCCATAATTTTACTCTCAAATGTTTCTCAGCTCAGCTTGTTTTTTTAGATGTAGTGGCAACTGAATGAGTATTTCTGTAAAAACCTGAAAACAGTGACTGTTATAAGAAGTAACTCACATTAAGATATTGTTGTGGGACTACATGTATATGTGTTCAGATAAACACTGAAACATTTGTTTGATGTCTTATAGATTTCATCATCAAAGCAGAGAGAACTTGAACTTGTTTAGGGAACTTGAAGCAAACAGTCTGATAAAGATACACTTTTACTAACTGCAAACTAGTGAACATTTACTAAGGCATAAGGGACAGTAAACTGTAAAACAAACCAACAGAACTGATTCAACAAACACCATTAAACAGCACAAACTTGAATGACTGAACAAACACACAAATATACAACACAACAGAGTGCATTTCATTTTGACATACTGGTAGAAAATGTTTAGTCTGAATGCACTGTTTAGCCTGAATGCTTTGGATAAAAGCGTCTGCTAAATGCATAAATTATTATTATTATTATTAATTATTATTTCTCTTTCACAAGCAGCACTAACTGCACACTTCCTCTCTCAAACTCATCTTTCAGCTGGATTTGAAACTCAGGGTAACAAGAAAATACATAAATAAGGAACACAAAACATTTGATTATTTACATAATATAATAGCAATTACCAGCCACTGAAATACATAGATAGAAAATAATACTCACAGAGCACAAGAGGAAGTTGACTGAGCGCCATACTGATTGAATGATGACAGACGGTTAAAGACACAGACTGTGTTAAAGCCTCAAGACTTCCTGAAACCTGCAGTCAGATCTTTAGGAACATCATGACAGATTAAAGACATGCAAATGTACCTCATGTGTTATAGAAGATGTTTTGATAATATTGATAATCTTGAAACATGTTTTCAGAAAATGTCACACTAACATGCATTTTCTACATAAATATTGTCATGAATCATATTTTACCAAATTGATAAACTTAGATTTCATTATGACAATAAGTAATATTCTGGTGTGTTTACTGAATGATGGAAGCAGCAGAAACTAATGAATAACAGCTGCTCCTCCATCACTGGTTAATGACACTGACCTGAAATAGATGCAGAGTTTGGTTCTGATATATTTGTATTTGTGAACACAGTTTAACATTCATATACGAAGACAAGGGATGAGAGTCATGGAACTCCGGTTTCTCAATTAATCTGTCTCCTTAACTTCTTTAATATGGGATGATATTAGACTCAAATTGATTAAAAGATGCACTCACAATTATCCATGTACTGCATACATTTTATACATGCATCTTACTAACCACAAACAAATGCCTTTCAATTTGAGTCTGTGGAATTCTGGATTAAATGATTGTGCAGCGATTTGTACAAATACAGACATGTTTGTGAATAAAAATGTTCTGTTCTGCATTAATATATCATAAATTGCTCATGCAAAAAGGAATCTGTGCATATGTGGATCAGGTGACACGCGTGCATTAATTGATGTCTCGTTTGAGTCGATCTTGTTCAGTTCATTTGGATTTTGAGACTTCGTTTTCACAGTTTACAGCATTTCACGTCCCCCACGCACACAACTACCAACAAACAAGGCCCAGTGCAATTCATTAACGTGTACATGATTTGAAAAATTCACAAATGTGCATCACTACACTGAAACAAATGCTTTTCAACCGGTGTCTGCAGAGTTATGAATTACATTAATGTGCAGCATTTTGTTCAGATAGAGACATAAATGTTATAGTTTGTATTAAAGTATCATGTTTTGTGCATGTAGCGATTAAAATGTGCATTTGTGGATCAGGCGACACGCGTGCATTCATTCACATCTCTTCTGAGTCGATTCTATTTGATTCATTTGAATTTGTTCCACCCTTTTAGCCTTGCCCAATCCACACACACAAAGCTCGGGATCCACGTGCAGCTGAGCCTAACAAAATCAGCGACCACTAGATGGCACTAGCCCCAGTCACATGTGTGCATTCCATTGAGTATGGTTTCATAAATGTTACATTGTGTTTCTTTTTGGTTTGGCTATTCTCCTCTACCGTAGAAATATAATAAAGATGTTTTATTGAACTTGTTCTAACTGAACTTGTCTTAAGACACAGAATAGCTTACATTAATTTTGCCAAACAAGAACTTCGTGACTTGTTTTTTCTTTCTTTTTGTAATTCAACAGCACGTTGTCAGTTATTCCTTCCTTGTAGGCTATTATTATTATTATTATTATTTTTAAAAGGGCTATTATAGTCGCTCATTTAAGCCATTAGTAATCGCACGTTTATATTTAATTGAACTATTAAATTAACTTAAACTAAACTATGCTAAACAAGGGTTTTATAGGCTATAGATCAAGCGGATCGCATAAATAGCTAGAACATATTTTATTTAGGCTACTTATTACTAAACTGTTTAAACAAGTTCAATAAAACATCTTTATTATATTTATACGGTAGAGGAGAATAGCCAAACCAAAAAGAAACAAAGAAAACACAATGTAACATTCATGAAACTGTACACAATGGAATGCGCACATGTGACTGGGGCTAGTGCCATCTAGTGGTCGCTGGTTTTCTGTGGCTCAGCTGCGCGTGGATCGCGAGCTTTGTGTGTGTGGATTGGGCAAGGCTAAAAGGTCGGAACGAAAGTCTCAAAATTCAAATGAATCAAATAGAATCAATTCAGAAGAGAAGTGAATGAATGCACGTGTGTCGCCTGATCCACAAATGCACATATTAATCGCTACATGCACAAATTATGATACTTTAATACAAACTATAAGATTTGTATTCACAAATATGTCTCTATTTGAACAAAATGCTGCACATTAATGTAATTCTTAACTCTGCAGACACCAGTTGAAAAGCATTTGTTTCAGTGTAATGATGCACATTTGTGAATTTTTCAAATCATGTACATGTTAATGAATTATTGATTAATTCATGATATGTTAATGCAGAACAGAACATTTTTATTCTCAAACATGTCTGTATTTGTACAATTGCTGCACAATAATTTAATCCAGAATTCCACAGACTCAAATTGAAAGGCGTTTGTTTGTGGTTAGTAAGATACATGTATAAAATGTATGCAGTACATGGATAATTGTGCGTGCATCTATTAATCATTTTGAGTCTAATATCATCCCATACTTTAGTTTTGGAGGAATTTTTTTTGGGGGAAAAGAAAACTGCAGTCCTTATCTTACTGCCCTCAGCAGTCTCTTCATGTCTTACAAAATGCCATAAGTGTTTTATTGTCATTTTCACAGATCACACATGGTAAAAAAAAGCATGGTAATCTGTGAGGAACTGTAGGCTCTGAACAACAACAACACAATACACAGGTGTATTGACACAAAGTTATTCAAACAATGTTTTTTCCCCAAGCACAAACTTTGCTCTTCATCCATAAAAGCGTTCTTAAAAACCAAAGGTTGCGGGTTCGAGTCTTGTACCGGCAGGGATTGTAGGTGGGTGGAGTGAATGTACAGCACTCTCTCCCACCTTCAATACCATGACCGAGGGGCCCTTGAGCAAGGCACTGAACCTCCAACTGCTCCCCGGGCGCCGCAGCAAAAAATGGCTGCCCACTGCTCTGTGTGTGTGTTCACTGCTGTGTGTGTGTGCACTTTGGATGGGACAAATGCAGAGCACTAATTCTGAGTATGGAATTCCAATTGCATTAGAAATTATTTAGATGTACCAATTCCAGCACATATTTTTAAATACTTATGATGAATGTCATTACCTGAACCTCACAGCTATCAGGATTTTCTGCTCATTATTTGCACAAAGTTGAGCATTTCTCAACATTTCTCAACTTTTGTACTCTCTCAACACTTCCACTGTCAATCCCACAATTCACAGCGTGAGGGTGAAGCTAGGGACTGAAATGAAAATGCTCGTTCTGCTCGACTCATTCCACTAAAGTGTAAACGCACTGTTTAATATATGTTTTTTAGGACAGCTAATAAATCATATATACACACAAACAATTACAGTTATAAAGATGCAAGCTTTGTTTCCGAATGCCCAAAAGAAATGTACAGTCTAACCCAGCAGTCTAATTGCAACAAAAGCATCCAAATAACATATATACACCTGTGAAACACGTGAAAAAAAACAATGTGTAAAATTCATATTAACACAGTACATATGTACTCAGTACATATTAGAGTACAATAAGACAACACACTGTGCAGAACTAAATTATAATCTTTCCTGTTTCCTATAATCAGCTCATTGCTTTTCAGAGATCAGCAAGCATAGTCTCAGAGGCACATGAAGGCTGATAAATCTATTGCCATCAGTTGCTCAGTATCACAAAGATGATAAAGCATTGATGATCCTGTTCATTCTTCCCTCCTTCTCAACCTAAACTCATCAGAATCCTGGGATTGACAGTTTCTCATCTGAGCATTTATTTAATCTGAGCATACGTCACATTACTAGATCCAGCACCTGAAAATATAGAAATGAATTAAAAACGCACATTTTTATGTAGGGTATTTAATTTCATTCTTCTCAATGATGCTTGTAGATGCAGTTTTCAGTAGCTCCTTGTGAACTATGACTGATTTTTTTTAGTTTGACACTCACCTTGATCTGTTTCTAACTTCTGTTTAGAGCAAACGTTGTCATAACTCTCAATGCTGTTCCCTAGAAGATGCCAACAGTTGATATGTATAATTATTTTATTTTAGAATGATTACATGCTAAACCAAATGAACTCAAAATGAACTTATGGATCAAGTGAGATTCACAATGCACAACTATACACAGGTGTTTAGGAAAATACTGCCATGTTTTTGTTACTTTTTAGAGTTATTTAAAAATTAAATCAAAGCCACCACTGTTATAAATACATTTATAAAATCATAAGAACAGAGCTTTTTGTTTCTATTTACCTTTGTTTTCTTTCTTTTTCTTCAGTTTCTTTGTAGATTTGAGTTCAATCTCAGCATAGGTGAGTTCAGGTCCACTTACGCTGTCTTAAAATGAAAAATAAAGAAAGTAATAAGACAGTGGATTTCCTCTGTAAATATACAGTGATTAAAAACATCGATTCCGTTTATAATATCTTTAGAAAAGAACTACTGTTTCAGTTTAAAAACACTTTAAATGACATCATTAGTTACCTGTGCTTGTGTCTTTTTTCTTAATCGTTGCATCAATACAGTCATAAATATGAGCAGATCCTGTAATACATTACATTCTTAAATATTTTATATAAATATTTGATAATACATTAAATATTTTCCATAATATATATATTGTTTGTCATTCATCTTATGAATTACCACTCACTTATGAACACTCACTTATATATAAAATAAATATATTTCTGAAATAGATCTATCTAAAATAGAGAAATCACTCATTAATAACATGTTAAATGTGTGTGAGTGCATGTATGAAGAGATCAAACTATCAGTGTAAATTATGACATTTTAAAGTTTGTGCATTATGTAAGGTGCACAGTCAGAGTTGGTTTATGAATGTCTGTTAATATAAAATTGGAAAAAAGCATGAGTTGTGAAATATTTTGAGCATAAGATCTCTTTCTAATAAATAATTGGTGCATTTTATTTACAGACGTAAGCTGCTGACAAAGATTACAGGAACAAGCAAGTTCAGCTTTCACTGAGCAGAATGCAAAGAGTTAAAGGACAATTTAGACTTGTGCCGGTATTCGGTAATGCGATATATCACGGTAATGAATATGGACGATATTGTTATTGTGGGCATTTCTAAATACCGTGAATAATTATATATTACAAATTATTCCGAATTTTGAATGCATTTTAAGAATACTTTTCCCATCAACTGGTCAAAATACACAACACTGCTGTATGCTGCGTGAAAGACTCGTGCGCACTCTGATGTAAACAAGCGTGGACGAGAAGCACATGGCGGAACATGTGAGAGATGCTCTGGATGAAAGCGCACTTTCACTCTCTGACAGCAGATTTTGCTCATTGTGAATGTTAATGCATTAACTAAGGTTAACTAATGAGATCTTATTGTAAAGTGATACGTATTGGTCTTTATAGTTCTTTTGCACTTTAATCTGTGTAAAACTTTTAACTTTATACATTTGTAACCGCCCACAGTGCAGTTACTGTGGTTTTTCTAATTGTAGTACCTTTTCCATGCTCTAGGGGGTTCTCTAGAGTACTGAAGTTCTGGGATAAAAGTCAGGGAAAGCAGAGTAAATGTATGTTTGGTTGGAGAGAAGCATGGCTTCCTCTTGTGCTAACCTCATGTGTAGAGTCCGGGTTGGGAAACCATTGTTTTAAGCTCAACCAAGTAAGTGGTTTGTTGTTCATTTTGTGTGGCGAACATTGCATTTATCTTGTAATTGGTGGTTTGTTTGTCTTATTTGGGTTATTTAAATGTGACCGTGTTTGGTGCTAATGTTAGTTTGTATGTTTTCATATAGAAGGACTTTTTTCTTACCTTCATCTACAACATTGATGATCCTAAATACCTATTTATGAGACCTTCTACAATGCTTATGCTACTCTGCTTATCATTTGGGAGTTGGGGTGACCCATGCCAATAGTAACGGTGATTTGACTGGTTCCACTGCTTGATGATGATGGAGTGTTATCAGGATAAAGTCATTACAACGCACCCTAATGTAGCGCCTGGAGATCTTCAAACAAAGCTAATTGGAGCTCACTCTAGAAAGGAATCTTATGGGATGTTTGCTCCTCACTAATTTTACAACTCATCGCCATCATCTTCACTAAGGGACAGAGACTTTCTAGGATAAAGCACTATTTAATGGACAATGAACAGATAAGCTCTTTTCTTTAGTAATTCTTTACTCATTTTGAAAGCAAAGGAGATCATTCATGAATCAGACTTTTTGCTTACGTGTTGTTTGTGTCTTTATGATGTTTTTTTGTGGCATTTCATATATAAACACTTTTTGAGGATATTTTTGTGGTCAGCTTCTTGGTTTGTGTGTTACTGGGACTGGTTAAACTCAAAATAGTCTGTGGAGTCCTCCCTTATAAATGTAATTGTAATTTGCCCTTCTGGGAGTGCTCAGCGGGACGGTTACACATTTTTCTGTATTGCTTTATTGCATTTAAATGTTCAGTTATTTTTGTTATAAGAAAAAAGTTATTAAACCTGTTATACTGTATTATGACAGCACTTTTTAAAACTTATTTTCAATATCGTGATAATACCGTATACCGTGATAAAAGCATTAGCAATTAACCGCAACATGAAAATTTGATACCGGCATATCCCTAAAGGACATTAAAGGTTTTGCAGGTTTAAGATCGCCTAATGAAGGGTTCAAAAACCTTTATGTCTATAGCCCAGAGTTCAACCTACTGTGTCACACCATCTACAGCCACAACATTCAACAAAGTGTTGTAAATTGTTGTAGTAGTTCAAAGCACTTTGTTACTGCAGGTACAGCAACACTTGTTTTTATTAGAGCTACTACTCAAGACAAAGGATATTTTAAAATATATTTTATGCTTCCATATTCTTCATAAGTTATGACCATGTAATATTTAATACGAAATTGGCATTTTTTATTTATAATCAAAATAGTTTATTACCATTTTACAGCTGTTTTGTAACAGTGTAGAATCATGTTATGAAATGTTATGAAATATATTAGTCAATTTCATTCACCTTCAGTGTGTCCAGAGTGGATGTTTGAAATCAGCACTAAAAACACAAAAATCTCATTACAGTGTCAACATGGAGCTGATAATATATATTATACATCAGATATCATTTATTCTTCTTTCTTTGCTTGTGAAACACCATACTTTTACTCTCAAATATTTCTCAGCTTCACAACACAAAAATGTTTTATTTCTCCAAAGGTTTCTAAGGTTTTCTAATTTGAAGATTTACACAAGTTAATCACAGGTGTTTCCAGATAAGCACTGAAAAATCTGTTTGATATTTTATCATTTAGAGAACTTGAACTTGTTTAGGGAACTTGTTTAAGGAAGCAACCAGTGTGTTCACAAGCAGATGGATGAATTATGAATCTTCCTTCGTACTTACTAGTGAATATTTACTTAAAGCATCAGACAGTAAACTGTGCAAAACAGACCAACAGAACTGATTCTACAAACACCATTAAACAGCACAAATCCCAAAGACTGAACAGAGAGACTGACATAACACTCAATGTATCTTTTACAAGCAGCACTAACTTTCTCTTCTTCTCTCAAGCTCATCTTTCACTCATATAACATGGACTAGAAGAAAAGACATAAATAAGGAACACAAAATCACTTGATCCTTTACATAATATAAAAACAATTATCATCCATTTAACTATATTCAGATAAAATAACACTCACAGAGCACAAGAGGAAGTTCAATACTGATTGAATGATGACAGACGGTTAAAGACACAGACTGTGTTAAAGCCTCAAAACTTCCTGAAACCTGCAGTCAGATCTTTAGGAACATCATGACAGAAGTTTAATGAACAAGGAAACTCAAATAATACTATATAAGGGAAAAATAGGGTGCACAAAATATCTGTCTGAGATTATAATATGCTTTCCCTTAGTTGATTATGATTTTGCAAAGAAAACTAATTTAAGGATATAATTATCATCAACAGACATAAAATGTTCCCTAAATTGTACAATGAAATTTAACTGAGAGACTGAGGCCGATGATACAAGGTGCAACTTTTTGAGCAATGTTGCCATCAACGGGCAACCAGGTGAGACACAGGGCCCATGACTGATCTAAAGTATCCAGATTGAAATTAGTGCCCGAGGAACATTGCTCAAAAAAAGTTGCCCGGCAAAATTGCTCAAAAAGTTGCCCCGTGTATCATCAGCATGAGGGTGAAAGAGGAAGCACTGGAAGATAAAACGAAGAGGCACTTCGTGAGTGAAGAGGCACTCACATTAGGTGTGTGTGTGTATGTGTGTGTGTGTGTGTGTGTTTGCATGTGTATACGTGTGCATGCTTAAAGTAGAATGACACTCAGCACAGACTTTTATTACTGGTGTTTGCTAAGCATCAGTACTACTATTGCTCATAATTTGGGTTAAATGTTTTTCTCTAAGCTTATTAGTTTTACTCAGTTAAGATCCATTATATTAGGCAAATATTACTAAAAATGCTATATTCTAAATTAGCATTTTCTAAAAGATTTCTCCAAACTATTAACACTATTCATGTTTCACAACTCTAAACACATATTTAACATTTAACACCATGCATTCATGTTCAGTAGTGTTCTAGAACCACCACAACTGTTAGTTCTCACCTTGTGAACACAATAGTATACAACATTTCTTCATGCCAGTCAGAACAACAAGATATAAAAATTAGTACATGTGAATTGGCTGTAGATACAAGACATGCATGTTCAGGAATTGATAATATTTTAGCATACCAAGCGTAATAATTTAGATTACTGTAGCATTAGGCTGCAATCTCCTAAATAGACATTTAGAGAATAAATCTGATTCATTATAGTGAGAAGTAATTGTTATTCTGCTTTTACTGTGACACTGCAAGTTTTAACAAAGCATCAGGTCCAGATTTTTTTTTTAAAGTCACATTTCTTTATTAAAAAAAAACAAAACTTAAATAGTTAAAAACATGAAATATTGCAGCAATACAAGAGACAATAGAATAAGGATATAAGATAATAAAATAAGAATACACATGCTTACAAATGGCATGTTATGTTAATGTGGTTATAATGTGTTATAATATTAAAGTAGAACAAAAAAATAAATATTTTTATTTAAATGAGAAATCAATAGTGAAAATGTAAAAACCTAAATATTAAAAAATAAAAATAAAACGCCCATTGGGATGATATGAACTAAATTTATGTGGATGTACTTGTGATGCAAAGCTCAGTAAAGTTCAGGAATGTGCAGAGGGGTTTTGTCCATATTACCAATATTTTATTAGTTAAAAATAATAAAATAAAATAAAAAAAACAAATTGGTTAAACCAGGTTTAAATCTGTTAATCCTTGACCAAACTCGCCAGACAGTAACTTTCTAATAATCCTGAAGACCTTGATTAGCTTGTTCAGGTGTGTTTGATTAGGGCTGGAGATAAACTCTTCAGGAAAGTGGACCTCGAGGGCCAGAGTTGAGAACCACTGGGTTAAACAGTTTAACATCCATTTTTCTGGTTAAAGTCAATATTACATAAAAAAATGGACCCTTATTCTTATCTATTCCAAAATGTAATCTACTTTTTACAGTCAGTTCATCATGGATAAAATCAAATGAGAAAGAAATCAATGGAAGTCAAGTGGGCTGGTAATTCTGGTTCATGTTGACTTCAACAACCATGAGATGCCTAAAGGTTAGTCATCGTGAATCAGGGGTGACTCCTGTATTTCACACACACACACACACACACACACACACAGGTTTGTTTTTGTGAAAAGTGGGGACATCCCATAGGCGTAATGGTTTTTATACTGTACAGACCGTATATTCTATTGCCCTACACCAACCCTACCCCTAAACCTACCCCTTACAGGAAACTTTGTGCTATTTCAGATTTTCAATACACTCCATTCTGTGTGATTTATAAGCGTTTTGAAAAGTGGGGACATGGGGTAATGTCCTGAAAAGTCACCCTCTCCTTGTAATACCTATGTCATACCTTTGTCATTATACAAATTTATGTCCTCATTTGTCACAAAAACGCGCGCACACACACACACAGAGAGAGAGAAAGAGAGATCAGAAAGGGAGTTCATTTCTGCATTTAAATGCAGTCACTCTCAAAACTGAAGATGACGTTTTTTCACCATCACAACAGTTTAAATTAAAGCTTCTTTCTCTTCAACATGTAACTGTTAAATACACACAAAAAAACAATCCTTTCAGCATTTACTTATTGGCATGCATGTTTTTTCTCTCTTTATTTATTGCTTTTATGGACTAACATCATGTATGAACTAGATTAACTGAAATAAATTTGACAACAAAAAATGTATGAGTCAGTGAGGAATTTGTGTATTTTTAGGGAAAAAGATACACAGGAAGAGATGGATTCAATTCAATATTAATAACACATTGTTTCTGAACAAACCCTCAGTAAGTAAGCCAAAGATGATAGCCACATAATATATGATATGATAATATTGACTCATTTGTTGGCTTAAATATGATGATTATTGAAATTAAAAAGAATTATTATAACATCTAATAAATCAGTCAGGCGTTTCCCCTCTCATTCTGCAGCATTTGAAAATCAGCACGACAGTCACTAGCAGATATGGACAAACTGCCAGTACAGAACAGAGTGTGTGGAGGACAGAGATCTGAGATTCTGAATGAGACACTGAAAAAGAGACACACAAGCACTTTATCATGTACTATATCTGAACGAGAGCATAAGAAGAAATAAATCAGCTCACAGTTTCTATTGACTCTCACCTCTGACTGAGATCCAGCTCTTGGGTGACTCTCCTCTCTCTGGGTGTTTGCAGTAGTAAAAACCCTCATGTGACTTTGAGACAGTAGAGATGATAATCTCTGTAGTTTGATTCTGGATGAGTGATCCATCTTTATAGAAATCAGCTCTGAGGTTTAGTGGGGTTGAATGGTGATATAAACAGCGTAGAGTCAGAGTATCTCCTTCAGTCACAGGATGAACAGGACTCTCTAGAATCACACCAACTACAGAACAGAGGAAACATGAGATGTTGGCAAATAGTAAGACTATATGAAAAATATTATAACAAAAAATAAAGGTTTTATGTTTTATTATAAAAGTAGATTTTTTTGTACTGCCTGCCACTGAGTGTTTTTTTTAATTTTTTACCTCTGATGTGTCCTGCACTTGTTTAATTGACAATAAATAAATACATAAACAGACTCACAGTGTACAGTGATATTAACAGGATGATAGTTCTCTCCAGATTCAGACTGACACCAGTACACTCCTGTGTCTGATGTGATGGTGGAGTTGATTGTACATGTTCCTGTTTGTGATCCCCACACTGATGATGAACAATCTTCTAGCAGCCTCCAACTCTCTGTGTATCTTCTCACTCTCCATCTATCAGAGTTACTCTGGTCCTCACAGCTCAGAGAGAGAGAGACAGATGTGAAGTGTTGAGTTCTGCTGGGACTGATGATCAGAGAGACTGGAGGAGAACAACCTGAGTAGACAATTACAGCTCTTTGAAAATGTTTTAAAGGGGTCATATGATGCTGCTAAAAAGAACATTATTTTGTGTATTTGGTGTAATGAAATGTGTTTATGCGGTTTAAGGTTCAAAAAACACATTATTTTCCACATACTGTACATTATTGTTTCTCCTCTATGGCCCGCCTTTCTGAAACACGTCGATTTTTACAAAGCTCATCGGTCTGAAAAAGCGAGGTATGCTCTGATTGGCCAGCTATCCAGTGCGTTGTGATTGGCCAAATTCCTCAAGCGTGTGACGGAAATGTTATGTCCCTTACCATATTGCCATGCCTGTGGCAACCACATGTGATGACCCTGGGCTAGACTCCGCTTCGTCCACGGTGAAAGCCGATCCGGCGATCCACAGTGTGAAGTTGAAGTATTTCCTCAGCAACCAGCACGGATCAGCTCCAGGCATGACGAAGCAATATCGTCCTCTTTTGGAAGGCCAATATGCGGGGGCGTGTTAGAACGAGCCGTTTTAGGAAGGTGAGGTTTACTCTTAACTTTTATAAAGAATATCTCTTTTGATTTGAGACTTTAGTCTTTGCAACTTTACAGATCTTCTTTATGCACCAAGAGCTTGTAACACTCCAAAGAGAAAGGAAAATTTGAAATTGCATCATATGACTCCTTTAATATAATTTAAGCATGAAATCTCCCTTTTTAAAGGGGTTAACCATTTTTTTGTTAGGCCTATTTAATTGTTTTCCTTCAGGTTCCCTAATTAAAATAATATGAATGATAATATTAGTAACATTTGTGTTCCGTAACCTAGTCATGCTTCAGTTTTTAACGACTATTTCCTCTATTACGAATTGGAGAGGAATTTTTGAATTCTGAAACTGTGTGATTTCATAGTACATCATAGCTCTCAAAACACCAAGAAAACTCTGATTCCTCTTGATATAACTCTAGATGCATCATTCGTTGTATCATACAACACACTCTCAAACATTCTTGTTTCAGTACTGTCTCATTCAAACTGATCCTGTTTAAACTCACCAGTGACCCATACTGGCTGTGTTTTGCTGAAGGTTGTTTTATAGGCTGGTTCTCCTCTCTCTGCTCTGCACACATAAACTCCTGTGTGATTTAGAGCAACAGAACTGACAGTGTAGTTTCCTCCAGCTCCTCTGCTGCTGTCTGAGAGCCGCTGAAAATTATATCTGTTGACTACAAAACATGAGAATTAATGTAGATTACACCTTAAGGAGCTTTTACTGTATGATTTTACACTTATAAATTATGTTTGTTGGGGTAAGTCAGTGTATTCAGTTTAACTGAAACAGGGCCAGATCAAAGCTCAAGGGAGTTATGGGCACCACTCAGGGGCGGACTGGGGCTAAAAAGTGGCCCTGGACTTTCTGGCACAGAGCGACCCACCACACCATAAACCCACCAGCTCATTATGCACAGAGCACAGAGTTTTTAACAACACTAACTTACATAAAATATAACATAATATAGAAATATAAATGCTTTCTTTTTTCTTTTTTAATTGAAATGCTTATCATTTACATTAATGAATGATTGGCATACTTTACTAGTCCATATAATAATGTTCTGCTTTGGTCTGAAAACTTGGGATGCAGTGCAGAATGTGGACTGTTTTCATGGTGCCTTTCTATTGGTCTTATATTTGTCTTTTTGCAGGAGCTTGACATCTCCTGTCATTTTATTGAATAGAGCTCCAATTGTGGAAAAGAGTCTAAAAATTCTTAATAATGAAAAATACAGTAAACAGTAATATTGTGAAATATATAATGTTACAATTTAATATAGCTATTTTCTATGTGAATATCTGTTAAACTGTAATTGATTTCTGTGATTAAAGCTGAATTTTCAGCATCATTACATTACTCCATTACTCTTCAGTGTCACATGATCCTTCAGAAATCATTATAATATGCTGATTTGCTACTCAAGAGACATTTCTAATTATTATTAATGTTGAAAACAGTTGTGCTGCCCAATATTTTTTTGGAAAATGTGATACATTACCATTCAGTCTGGGGTAAGATTAAAACATATATATATATAAATTAATACTTTTATTCAACAAGGTTGCTTTAAATTTATTTAAGTGACAGTAAGAGATGTATACTTATCACAAATTATTTATATTTCAAATAAATGCTGTTCTTTAACTTTGTATTCATCAAATAATCCAGAAAAGGTTAAAGTATCACAGTTTAAAAAAAAAACTTTTCAGCACTGATAATAATAAAAATCATTATTAATAATTGATCACAAATAATAACTGATAATAATTAAGCAGCAAATCAGCATATTCGAATGATTTCTGAAGGATCATGTGGCACTGAGGACTGGAGTATACTGCAAATTCAGCTTTGATCACAGAAATAAATTACATAGTAAAATACCTTAAAAAAAAAAAAAACACTTTTAAATGTAATTGTAACAGATCGGCCAGGCTCCGCCACCACCCAATCACAACGATCCCTCTCACCTGAGTTCTGAGCACCCGCACCTGTCACCAATCAAGCACCTCATTACCAGCCTGCATAAAAGCACACACCTCAGACACCCTCACTGTCCGGTCTCGTATACACGTAGAGGACTCAATGACTTTGCTACTGATTACCTTTGAATACTTCGTGCATTACTTATCTCCTGTGGTCCTCCTAGTGTCGCCTGCATCTCCTAGTTCCCGGATTGCTGAGGTGTGTGCTTCCCCCGGATACCTTCCAGCCTCAATCAAGCAAAAAACTTGGATTACTCCCCTCTGCACTCTCTCACGGACCTTTACCTCACCCTCACTTCCTCCGGACTCAACACCAGTAGTCACTGTGACCAAATAAACTGTTTTGTATAAAACTAACCTGTTGTCAAACCTCTTCCATAACAGTAATATTTCATAATGGTGTTTTTACTGTATTTGATCAGATAAATTCAGGCTTCTTTAAAAAAAAAAAATAAAGTCTGAATTATTTCAAACTTTCGACTGCAAGTGTGTATATAAAATAATGCATCTGATCTAATTAGCAAATCATATTTTTATTATAATATATATCCTAATCCCGGCAATTAAAAATGAAATTCTTCAGATTTACAATGTTCTAGTGTAAGTTTCACTATTTTTGAGTTTTCTGAAACATTTTCTTAGACATGTGAAATTACGGAAAAAAGCCTGGATAGATATACAAATACTCACTCTTATCTTATGTCTGCTGAAAACTGCTACGTTAATGTTTCTATGTAGGCTACATTGTGACGAATAACTTAAATGGCATTAACATCAGAGTAATTCGATAAGGCCAGTAGTTTGAATCCCTGAAAATTAATGTCTGTCGTTTAATAAATTTTTTTATCGTAAACGGTTAAATATTGCTATTGTCTTGTTATATTTAGCTGCTTACCTCAGCTCGCATTCAAGTGCCGCACAGCTTAGCTCTGTGAACAGTAAATCCTGCCTTCTACACTGTGATTGGCTATTTCAAACATTTTGACATTGACGAGTGCTTTTGAGCCGCTACACTGAGCCAGAGCGGGTTAAATTAATTAGAATGTTTGATTCCAGTGGGCCACGCGGGCCATTCGTCTGGGCCAATGGACAGATATAGGCTAGGCCTATGTACATTTACTATAATTCACTCTTTATATATATTTATTTACGCAATGGGTCATCCCACATTGTACAGCGGCCCACGGGAAAACTCTTGGTGCTCCAGATGGCCAGTCCGCCACTGGCACCAGTACATGCACATATAAAACCAATTAATAAAACCAGTTAATTGAGTTGCTACCACATGAAGCACATTATATCTTACCTGATGAAGCATTTGCAGAGAACCAGCTGAATGTCCAGCCTGTAGAGGAGCCGTAAACCTCACAGATCAGAGTCACTGGATTTCCTTCAGTCAACCACTTCTGTGGAGAAACACTTAAAACTGTCTGGGCTCTATCTGAAATAGAGAAATCAATAATTTAATAACATATAAAGAGTGTGTGTATGTGAAGAGATGATCAAACTCACCTGATACTGTCAGTGTAACTGCATCACTGATGTTTGACGTTCGTGATCCTCCTCTCTCTGCTCCATAACAGAAGTATTTACCTGCGTCAGACTCAGTAAAAGGACTGAATGCGTGTTCCTGTAGTTCACTGAAAACACTGTTTGAACTGTCTTTATACCAGCTGTACTGCCAGCTAGTGACTCCTTCACCATCAATGTCACATCTGAGAGTGACTGTGTCTCCTCCGAATACATGTTGATCAGGTTTAATGCTCACTTTGGCTTTTGGTCTTTCTGTACAATGACAACAATTTACAATGAAAACAATGTGCTGTTTTTACAGAATAAAAACTTGAGTAGCCTACAAAACATGCATGCTAAATCAGGTTAAAGTGTTGTTTTCTATAGCTATTGCAGTCAATTATTTAGGCTTATGAAATAATTTGTGCATATGTAAGTAAATAAGGAAATGCACTTGCCGTATATTGTCATTGTTACTGGTTTACTGTAATCTGTGTAATGTCCTCCTCCTCGTGCTCTGCACCTGTACTCTCCTCCATCAGAGACTTTCACTGCATCGATTGTTTTAGTTGAAGCTTCAGTAGATTCAGTGTTTGAGTTTTTACTCCAGAAAAACTCCCATCCATCCCATAACTGATCCACCTCACATCTCAGAGTAACTGAGTCTCCAGTGAACAATGAACTCTGTGGCTCAACAGTCAGAGTTGGTTTGGAAATATCTGTCAGCATAAAATCATTATAGTAGCATAAGTCGTGAAAATATTTCAGCAGAAGATTTCATTCTCTCATTGGTAAACATGGTGTATGAGTCATTTAATTTATATGTTAATGTCAATATTGTGATACTTGCTGGCTAAAGAATGTTAGTCATGTGAAAGATTGTTTAAATATCGTGTCCCTAGTGAATAGACACGAGGAACTGTGGAAGATGCCAGCAGATGTAAGGTTTAAATCGTTGTTTACAATAAGTTTGTTTTGGATAATGCTATTTCACTAATTGTTTATTTTTGTTTATTACCTTTTTTATGTGAATAAACTAAACCATCTTATCATACCATCTCATCATTGGAGCACTATTGAATTCACTGTGACGGCGTCTAGATGAAGTGACATATGGAAATCACACTACACAAGGCTTCTGCAGGTTTTATGAAAATTTATTTAAGACTTTTTAGGAGCAAGTAAAGAGAACTTAAGGTATAAATTGAATGGAAAAAAATAAAGATTATGGAATTTTTTCCACTGCAAAAAAACCCCAACAACTGATGTTCTTCCTCATTTTTGCCCTGTTTGTCTAAAGATTCTTAAATTAAGGCCACCTAAACCGAGATCAGGATCAGAGTGTGTTGAGACCAAGACAAGACCAAACGTAACATTGAGGGGTTGAGACCAAGACAAGACTAAGACCAAACTAGCACTCCTGAAATTCATCTGAAAGATCCACATTTACTGCCTTTAAAAATTTAATATTGAATCAATAAATTCAATTAGAATAAGAAGACAATATAGAACTGTTACCTGTCAAATTAAATCACTAAAAACAGAATTCATCTTTGCACTGCAGAGGTGGCACAAAAATGTTAAAAATATGATGAAAAAAATAAAATGAGTATGAATTTCAAACTAAAACTGCCAGTAGGCTTGGCGGTGGCAAATCCCTTAATGAGTAACTCACAGAGCAATTTATTCAAAGTTCAAAGCAGCTGATACATTCAGTAATAAATCACTGCTGTGTGTTGCTCAGAAACACACACACATTATGTTATGGATTTGTTTGGAACTATTTTTAATTTAATTTAATTCTTAGTTTAATTTTGTCATTTAATATTAACTTGTTTGTTGAAGGTATGTATAAACTCAATATCACGTTTTGCAGTCATGCTCATATTCGCAAAAATAGCTCTCTTGCTCATGATATTGCTTAATTTTATGTTATATTATGAAAAAAAGATCCCATACAAGTACTTAGTTTTATTAAGTTTCTTAGAAAAGAAGACTTCATATCTTTATTTTACATCTCAAGTAAATATATCTTGATTTAAGGATGTTTACATGTTTTTATTGGAAAACAAGATATTCTTTTTTTTTTTGCAGGGCATACAACATTTAATGCCATGACTTCATGAATTTAAGACTCTCTTCTCCAATTTAAGACCTTTTAAGGCTTTGATTTGTGGAAGACTGAATTAAGACTTTTATCACCTTTTAAGGCCCACAGAAACCCTGATAAATCTTATAAAGTGCATTTTAATTTCATAGACAATTAAATAAATGAAGCTGCAAACAATTATAGGAACAAGTGAGGTCGACATTCACTCAGAACGATGCAAAGAGTAAAAGGAGAACAAAGGCTTTTGCAACTAGACCATGCTAGGAATGGTTCAAAACCACAACCTTTAGGTTAGCAGCCCAGAGCTCAACCCACCATGTCACATCAGCAATGCCAGCAGTCAGGGAGACACAGCATTCAACAAAGTGTTTTGTGGGTACAGCAGTTTACGATAAAATTCTAAATGGCTAAGTAGAGATACAAATAAAAATAATCATTTCTGACCAAGAGGTGGTGAAACAAAAACAGCAATATATTTTACAATGTCTTATAATCAATATTACAGAAATTGTAAATATCTTCATTCCAAGATCAAGAGAAGGCTTGTTTTTAGACCAAAGGGTTCAAAGTTATAAGCAAATGAAAATTCACTACACGTTTGGTGCTTGACCCCTAAAAATCAGAACACTTTTCAACCACTTTGAGAAGAGAAGTGTGCGCGAGGCTGCGAGCGTAATCGTTCTGCATTGTGAACGCTTGGAGGGGTTGCCACTTTAATTTTCATGTATTTTGTGGTCTGTATTGTGGTGGATTTAGTGATTTTATTTGACAAATTAAAAAGAAAAAGTATCGATTTCCCCATTCATTTCAGTGTGGGTTCTCCAGAGACCTCAAACATCCTGAGTGTGACTTTTTTCCCCCATACTAACATACAGCAAGATATCAATCCAGTTTATTTTTTTATTTGTAAAGCTACCAAGTGTTGTCAACCGTACAAAGTCTCATGCCATTTAGATAAAGGGTACATTTTTTTATTTTTATTTCAGCAAACGTCATTTGTGGTCAAAAAGACCAAAAACAGCACCTAAAGGTTAAGAAATCACTCTTTAATAGCATGTTAAACTTGTGAGTGTATGAAGAGATGATCAAACTCACCTGATACTGTCAGTGTAACTGCATAACTGTGTTGTGATCTGTGTGATCCTCCTCTTTCTGCTCCATAACAGAAGTATTTACCTGCGTTAGACTCTGTAACAGACCTGAATGTGTGTTCCTGTAGTTCACTGGAACTGTAGAATGAACCGTCTTTATACCAGCTGTACTGCCAACTAGTGACTCCTTCACCATCAATGTCACATCTGAGAGTGACTGTGTCTCCTTTGAATACATGTTGAGCAGGTTTAATGGTCGCTTTGGGTTTTGGTCTTTCTGTACAACAACAACAACAATTCACAATAAAAAATAATGTGGTACATAATATAATAAATAAAACATGCAAATTTAAGAGGGCTTCAAATCCACAATCTTTAGGTTAATAGCAGGTTAGATTATATATACAGTATTATTATTGTATAATTGTATAATAATATTGTATTATTATTGTATTCTGGATTATTATTATATATTATTATATACAGTAATTTATGATTGAGAGTTTAGTATTTAGAGAGTTTAGAGTTTAGTATTTAGTATCAGAATCTTAATTTTTAAATCTTAAACTTGTTCAACCCCTGTGGAGAACCACTTAAAGGGGTCATATGATGCGATTTAAATTTTTCCTTTCTCTTTGGAGTGTTACAAGCTCTTGGTGCATAAAGAAGATCTGTAAAGTTGCAAAGACTAAAGTCTCAAATCCAAAGAGATATTCTTTATAAAAGTTAAGAGTCAGCCACGCCTACCTAAAACGGCTCGTTCTAACACGCCCCCACATATCTACGTCGCTATGTGGGAAGATTTGCATAACGCCGCCCAAATGTTCACGCAAAGAAAGAAGGCGTAACTTTTATTCTCGCTGTAGTTTTGTTGTTGCCACCGTCATGTCGTAAAGATGCTGTGTGCTTCGTTGTGAAAGCGAAACTACTTTGTTTGGCCTTCCAAAAGAGGATGATATCTGCTTCGCCTTGCCTGAAGCTGATCAGTGCTGGTTGCTGAGGAAATACTACAACTTTGCGCTGTGGATCACCAGATCGGCTTTCACCGTGGACGAAGCGGAGTCCAGCCCGGAGTCGTCACATGTCCTTCCGGACACTCCTTCATCGAAATCGCCGGCCGCGCCGTTCTCAAGCCCGCTGCCTCTGCTCACTCTAGCCCTCCCGCCTTTCTTCACGCTAGCCCCCAGCCTCTGCTCACTGTAGGCCACCGTGTGTCACGCTGTTTCATTGTGAAAGTGAAACTACTTTGTTCGGCCTTCCAATAATGGACACGACTAGAAATCAGTGGTTAAGTTGTATTTACAACACTGTTCCAGAACACTTCAACCCAAATATTCAAATGTGTACAGCACATCTTATGGAGGACTGTTTCCTGATCCTGGGAGCGTAGACTACAATACCGGCTGTTCTGACTCAAAGACTGTAAGTACGGTTTTTTATATTTAAAGAGTTTTTATATTTTATATATTTAAAGCAAGTTTTTTGGGCAGTGTAGAGTAGGGCTTGTTGTTTGTCATTTCTCCGATCACAAATGCAGACATGGTTTTATGTTTACGTGGCGCGATGCAACGCAACGCATAAAAAGACAGTATAAGTCATTATAATCCATAATTATGTCCCCACTGAATGCAACGAATGCCCCATTTATAATAGGGTTTCATGTTTTTGAATCATCGCTACGGCCTGACAGGGCATCATCACAATATTGTCATGAATCCGGTCCATGAACTTCCGTCGGCTAACCATCAGAGGTCACCCTTCCCATTTTCATTGACTCTCGCACTCACACTGTTGCATATCATCCCGGACTACATATCCCATCATTCACAGCACTGATTGCACACAGCTGGTTCACTAATTGCACACAACACTGATTGCACCCAGCTGTTTCATATCACTCCCTCACTATTTAACACTCACTCTGATCCCTTCCCTCTGCCGAGTATTGTTTAGCGCCTATCTTTGATAGCTACTCTACAGAGCCCTCGTTAGCGTCCTAGCCTAGCTTAGTCTTGCCTTACCTGTTTTCTCGGTTCCTGATCTTCGCCTGGTTTCCTGGATTTCTCCCTTTAGTCTTGTCCCTTCTGATTCTGTTTGCCGTTCATCGACCTACGCTAGCCCTAGGACTATTCTTGTGTCTTGCCCGCCATATACCTGTTTGCCACTGTTTGACCCTGCCTGTGTTTCTGACCTCTCTGCTCAATAAAGCTTTGCATATGGATCCGCACGTCTCACGTCTCGTCAGCCCCGTAACAAATATGGTGAGGGACGTAACATTTCCGTCTCATGCTTGAGGTATTCGGCCAATCACAATGCACTGGATAGCTGACCAATCACAGCACACCTCGCTTTTTCACCGATGAACTTTGTAAAAATGTATGCGTTTCAGAAAGGCGGGCAGAGGAGAAACAATAATGTACAGTATGTGGAAAATGTGTTTTTTGAACCAAATACACAAAATAATGTTCTTTTTAGCAGCATCATATGACCCCTTTAAAACTGTCTGGGGTCTATCTGAAATAGAGAAATCACTCATTAATAACATGTTAAACGTGTGTATGAAGAGGTGGTCAAACTCACCTGATACTGTCAGTGTAACTGCATAACTGTGTTGTAAGCTGCGTGATCCTCCTCTCTCTGCTCCATAACAGGAGTATTTACCTGCATCAGACTCAGTAACAGACCCGAATGTGTGTTCCTGTAGTTCACTGGAACTGTAGAATGAACCGTCTTTATACCAGCTGTACTGCCAGCTAGTGACTCCTTCACCATCAATGTCACATCTGAGAGTGACTGTGTCTCCTCTGAATACATGTTGAGCAGGTTTAATGGTCGCTTTGGGTTTTGGTGTTTCTGTACAACAACAACAACAACTATTTACAATAAAAATAATGTGCTGCTTTTACTGTATGAACACCGTTGCCTGATTGTAAAACATTCATGCTAAATAAGGTAAGACTGAAGTGTTGTTCTCTGTAGCTGTTGGGCGGTGTGGTCACTTGTATCTTATGAAATCATTTGCACATTATGTAAGGAAAAGTACTTGCTATGTATTTGCTCACTGCTAATGGTAAATTGTTAGAGATCTTTGATTTCACAGATGAGAAATACAGGCAAGAAACACATCTGCTAGCAGCAGTTACAGGGACAAGTGAGGTCAACATTCACTCAGCACAATGCTAAGAGTTAACAGACAACTTTAAAAGGGTTACACTCTCACTCTCATGCTGTTCCAAATCCATAAGACTTTTGTTCATCTTCAGAACACAAATGAAAATATTCTTTATGAAATCTGAGAGATGTCTGTCCCTCCATTGACAGACTACAGTACACAACTACCACTTTGACACATCAAAAAGTTCACAACACATGACTCATTTATAAAACTTGTTAAAAAAGGTGTGTTTATAACCAAATTGTTTATTTTCTCATCTGGTTTGTAACTGTTAGTGAGACATCACCCATATGTTATTAAGTATATAAGTCAAATTCTCTCACCTTTAGTGTGTCCAGAGTGGATGTGTGAAATCAGCACTAAAACACAAAGAGAAAAAACTCATCACAGTGTGAATATGGAATTGATCCAACTTTCCTTTATACTTTAGACATAAAAGTTTAAAGGAATGCCATAATTTTACTCTCAAATGTTTCTCAGCTCAGTTTGTTTTTCTAGATGTAGTGGCAACTGAATGAGTATTTCTGTAAAAACCTGAAAACAGTGACTGTTATAAGAAGTAACTCACATTAAGATATTGTTGTGGGACTACATGTATGTGTGTTCAGATAAACACTGAAACATTTGTTTGATGTCTTATAGATTTCATCATCAAAGCAGCAACTTGAAGCAAACAGTCTGATAAAAATATGCTTTTACTAACTGCATACTAGAGAACATTTACTAAGGCATAAGGGACAGTAAACTGTAAAACAAACCAACAGAACTGATTCAACAAACACCATTAAACAGCAAACACCTGAATGACTGAACAAACACACAAATATACAACACAACAGAGTGCATTTCTCTTTCACTAACAGCACTAACTGCACACTTCCTCTCTCAAACTCATCTTTCACTCATATAACCTGGAGCTGGATTTGAAACTCAGAGCAACAATAAAAGACATAAATCAAGGAACACTAAACACTTGATCATTTACATCATATAATAGCAATTATTATCAACTGAAATACATAGAGAGAAAAAAATACTCACAGAGCACAAGAGGAAGTTGACTGAGCGCCATACTGACTGAATGATGACAGACGGTTAAAGACACAGACTGTGTTAAAGCCTCAAGACTTCCTGAAACCTGCAGTCAGATCTTTAGGAACATCATGACAGATTAAAGACATGCAAATGTCCCTCATGTGTTACAGAAAATATTTTGATAATGTTGATAATCTTGTAACATGTTTACAGAAAATGTCACACTAACATACAGGTTTTCTACACAGATGTTGTCATGAATCATATTTTATCAAATTGATAAGCTTAGATTTGGCATTATGACAATAAGTAATATTCTGGTGTGTTTATTGAATGATGGAAGCAGCAGAAACTAATGAATAACTGCTGCTCCTCCATCACTGATTGATGACACTGACCTGAAATAGATGCTGAGTTTGGTGCTGATATATTTGTATTTGTGAACACTGTTTAATATTCATATACCAAGACAAGGGATGAGAGTTATGGAACTCAATGATTCTGTTTCTGGTTTCACAATGAATCTGTCTCCTTAACTTCTTTAGTTCTTGAAGATTTTTTTCAGGGGAAAAGAATTGCAGTCCTATTCTTAATGCCCTCAGCAGTCTCCATGTAAAATGTCATAAGTGTTTTATTTTCATTTTCACAGATCACGTATCGATAATTTTGACTCATACAATGTAGTGTTGGCTATTGCTACAAATATACCCATGCAACTTATGACTGGTTTTGTGGTCCAGGGTCACATATTTTTAAACGCTCATGATGAATGTCATTACCTGAACCTCACAGCTATCAACATTTTTTTTTAGGACAGTGTCAATATTTCAATAAAGGTATGAGAAAAGTCTTTTGAAGATGTATTTTCTTGCAAGAAAAAGTATTCATTCATACAGCCATTCAGTGTTAGCTGTGGATTTGCGACAAAGATAAAATACCTTAACTCAATATTTACACCCAAATCAAAACAGGATGTTTTTATCTCATCCAATCATAATGTATACTCAAGATATGTGTCCATTTAAGGTGTCCAACTATGTCCCCCCTAGATGCGTTTCTAAGTATTTAATTCAAATCATCTTCTAAGAAGCTAGGTATAGCATTTCTTGTCTCACACTTGTCTTGCGCGCACACACACACACACACACACACACACACACACACAACTCAGTATAGCTATCTTTGTGAGGACATACATTGACACAATGCAATCTCTAGCTCCTTACCCTAAACCTACCCATCAGAACTAAATGCCTCACCCACACCCTTACCCTAAACCTATCCTTTACCCACCTATAAACTGATCCCTAAAACCAAGTCTTGAACCTCAAACAGGCTTTTAAAAGGCTCTCAGAAAGTGAGGACCGGCCAAAATGTCCTCACTTTACAATACTGTCCTCACTCCGATGGTCTAAAACTCAAACCAGCCCTCACAAAGATAGCTGTGCAACACACACACACACACACACACACACACACACACACACACACACACTAAAGAGAATTCCTGTTATCTCTCAGCTCATCAAAAACTCAAGCATACTGAAGCAAACTGAAGCACTCAGAGAGAGTCTAAAGAGCACTCTTTAGTACAGTTAAGCAAATAATACCAATAATAATAATATTTCATGTAAAAACAAAATTTACTCCACAGACAGCTCATAAATCATGTATACAAACAAATGATTACAGTTGTAAAGATGCAAGTTTTGTTTCCGAATGCCCAAAGCTAATGTACAGTCTAAACCAGCAGTCTAATTGCAACAAAAGCATCCAAACTGCAATATATAACATATATACACCTGTGAAACCCCTGTGAAAAAAACAATGCATAAAATTCATATTAACACAGTACATTGGGCCCTATTTTCAGTGGCTTTTTACAATAAGACAACACACTGTGCAGAACTAAATGATAATCTTTCCTGTTTCCTATAATCAGCTCATTGCTTTTCAGAGATCAGCAAGCATAGTCTCAGAGGCACATGAAGGCTGATAAATCTATTGCCATCAGTTGCTCAGTATCACAAAGATGATAAAGCATTGATGATCCTGTTCATTCTTCCCTCCTTCTCAACCTAAACTCATCAGAATCCTGGGATTGACAGTTTCTCATCTGAGCATTTATTTAATCTGAGCATACGTCACATCACTAGATCCAGCACCTGAAAATATAGAAATGAATTCAAAACGCACATTTTTATATGCAGTATTTAATTTCATTCTTCTCAATGATGCTTGTAGGTGAACGTCTCGGGTTACTTATGTAACCATGGTTCCCTGAGTAGGGAACGAGACACTGCGTCCTCTAGGGGTCGCTATGGGGAACGCCTCGTCGTGACTCGTATCTGAAGCATACATTGAAAAACCACCAACTCGTTGGCCGGCGACAGCCATGACGTCACTACCGGTGCGACTACAGTATAAATCGGTGCCGGGAGCTACACATCGTTCACTTCTTCGTCTGAAGCTTGCGTCCGCAGCATGGCAAGAAACCTAGAGGACGCAGTGTCTCGTTCCCTACTCAGGGAACCATGGTTACATAAGTAACCCGAGACGTTCCCTTTCATGGGAACTTCGAACTGCGTCCTCTAGGGGTCGCTATGGGGAACGCCTCGTCGTGACTCGTATCTGAAGCATACATTGAAAAACCACCAACTCGTTGGCCGGCGACAGCCATGACGTCACTACCGGTGCGACTACAGTATAAATCGGTGCCGGGAGCTACACATCGTTCACTTCTTCGTCTGAAGCTTGCGTCCGCAGCATGGCAAGAAACCTAGAGGACGCAGTGTCTCGTTCCCTACTCAGGGAACCATGGTTACATAAGTAACCCGAGACGTTCCCTTTCATGGGAACTTCGAACTGCGTCCTCTAGGGGTCGCTATGGGGAACGCCTCGTCGTGACTCGTATCTGAAGCATACATTGAAAAACCACCAACTCGTTGGCCGGCGACAGCCATGACGTCACTACCGGTGCGACTACAGTATAAATCGGTGCCGGGAGCTACACATCGTTCACTTCTTCGTCTGAAGCTTGCGTCCGCAGCATGGCAAGAAACCTAGAGGACGCAGTGTCTCGTTCCCTACTCAGGGAACCATGGTTACATAAGTAACCCGAGACGTTCCCTTTCATGGGAACTTCGAACTGCGTCCTCTAGGGGTCGCTATGGGGAACGCCTCGTCGTGACTCGTATCTGAAGCATACATTGAAAAACCACCAACTCGTTGGCCGGCGACAGCCATGACGTCACTACCGGTGCGACTACAGTATAAATCGGTGCCGGGAGCTACACATCGTTCACTTCTTCGTCTGAAGCTTGCGTCCGCAGCATGGCAAGAAACCTAGAGGACGCAGTGTCTCGTTCCCTACTCAGGGAACCATGGTTACATAAGTAACCCGAGACGTTCCCTTTCATGGGAACTTCGAACTGCGTCCTCTAGGGGTCGCTATGGGGAACGCCTCGTCGTGACTCGTATCTGAAGCATACATTGAAAAACCACCAACTCGTTGGCCGGCGACAGCCATGACGTCACTACCGGTGCGACTACAGTATAAATCGGTGCCGGGAGCTACACATCGTTCACTTCTTCGTCTGAAGCTTGCGTCCGCAGCATGGCAAGAAACCTAGAGGACGCAGTGTCTCGTTCCCTACTCAGGGAACCATGGTTACATAAGTAACCCGAGACGTTCCCTTTCATGGGAACTTCGAACTGCGTCCTCTAGGGGTCGCTATGGGGAACGCCTCGTCGTGACTCGTATCTGAAGCATACATTGAAAAACCACCAACTCGTTGGCCGGCGACAGCCATGACGTCACTACCGGTGCGACTACAGTATAAATCGGTGCCGGGAGCTACACATCGTTCACTTCTTCGTCTGAAGCTTGCGTCCGCAGCATGGCAAGAAACCTAGAGGACGCAGTGTCTCGTTCCCTACTCAGGGAACCATGGTTACATAAGTAACCCGAGACGTTCCCTTTCATGGGAACTTCGAACTGCGTCCTCTAGGGGTCGCTATGGGGAACGCCTCGTCGTGACTCGTATCTGAAGCATACATTGAAAAACCACCAACTCGTTGGCCGGCGACAGCCATGACGTCACTACCGGTGCGACTACAGTATAAATCGGTGCCGGGAGCTACACATCGTTCACTTCTTCGTCTGAAGCTTGCGTCCGCAGCATGGCAAGAAACCTAGAGGACGCAGTGTCTCGTTCCCTACTCAGGGAACCATGGTTACATAAGTAACCCGAGACGTTCCCTTTCATGGGAACTTCGAACTGCGTCCTCTAGGGGTCGCTATGGGGAACGCCTCGTCGTGACTCGTATCTGAAGCATACATTGAAAAACCACCAACTCGTTGGCCGGCGACAGCCATGACGTCACTACCGGTGCGACTACAGTATAAATCGGTGCCGGGAGCTACACATCGTTCACTTCTTCGTCTGAAGCTTGCGTCCGCAGCATGGCAAGAAACCTAGAGGACGCAGTGTCTCGTTCCCTACTCAGGGAACCATGGTTACATAAGTAACCCGAGACGTTCCCTTTCATGGGAACTTCGAACTGCGTCCTCTAGGGGTCGCTATGGGGAACGCCTCGTCGTGACTCGTATCTGAAGCATACATTGAAAAACCACCAACTCGTTGGCCGGCGACAGCCATGACGTCACTACCGGTGCGACTACAGTATAAATCGGTGCCGGGAGCTACACATCGTTCACTTCTTCGTCTGAAGCTTGCGTCCGCAGCATGGCAAGAAACCTAGAGGACGCAGTGTCTCGTTCCCTACTCAGGGAACCATGGTTACATAAGTAACCCGAGACGTTCCCTTTCATGGGAACTTCGAACTGCGTCCTCTAGGGGTCGCTATGGGGAACGCCTCGTCGTGACTCGTATCTGAAGCATACATTGAAAAACCACCAACTCGTTGGCCGGCGACAGCCATGACGTCACTACCGGTGCGACTACAGTATAAATCGGTGCCGGGAGCTACACATCGTTCACTTCTTCGTCTGAAGCTTGCGTCCGCAGCATGGCAAGAAACCTAGAGGACGCAGTGTCTCGTTCCCTACTCAGGGAACCATGGTTACATAAGTAACCCGAGACGTTCCCTTTCATGGGAACTTCGAACTGCGTCCTCTAGGGGTCGCTATGGGGAACGCCTCGTCGTGACTCGTATCTGAAGCATACATTGAAAAACCACCAACTCGTTGGCCGGCGACAGCCATGACGTCACTACCGGTGCGACTACAGTATAAATCGGTGCCGGGAGCTACACATCGTTCACTTCTTCGTCTGAAGCTTGCGTCCGCAGCATGGCAAGAAACCTAGAGGACGCAGTGTCTCGTTCCCTACTCAGGGAACCATGGTTACATAAGTAACCCGAGACGTTCCCTTTCATGGGAACTTCGAACTGCGTCCTCTAGGGGTCGCTATGGGGAACGCCTCGTCGTGACTCGTATCTGAAGCATACATTGAAAAACCACCAACTCGTTGGCCGGCGACAGCCATGACGTCACTACCGGTGCGACTACAGTATAAATCGGTGCCGGGAGCTACACATCGTTCACTTCTTCGTCTGAAGCTTGCGTCCGCAGCATGGCAAGAAACCTAGAGGACGCAGTGTCTCGTTCCCTACTCAGGGAACCATGGTTACATAAGTAACCCGAGACGTTCCCTTTCATGGGAACTTCGAACTGCGTCCTCTAGGTTTCTTGCCATGCTGCGGACGCAAGCTTCAGACGAAGAAGTGAACGATGTGTAGCTCCCGGCACCGATTTATACTGTAGTCGCACCGGTAGTGACGTCATGGCTGTCGCCGGCCAACGAGTTGGTGGTTTTTCAATGTATGCTTCAGATACGAGTCACGACGAGGCGTTCCCCATAGCGACCCCTAGAGGACGCAGTTCGAAGTTCCCATGAAAGGGAACTATGACTGAATTTATTTAGTTTGACACTCACCTTGATCTGTTTCTAACTTCTGTTTAGAGTAAACGTTGTCATAACGCTCAATGCTGTTCCCTAGAAGATGCCAAAATATAATATGTATAATTCTTTTATTTTAAAATGATTACATGTTAAACCAAATTAACTCAAAATGAACTTATGGATCATGTGAGATTCACAATGCACAACTATACACAGGTGTTTAGGAAAATACTGCCATGTTTTTTGTAACTTTTTAGAGTTATTTAAGAAATAAATCAAAATCAAAGCATTATGAATACAATTGTAAAATCATAAGAACAGAGCTTTTTGTTTCTGTTTACCTTTGTTGTCTTTCTTTTTCTTCAGTTTCTTTGTAGATTTGAGTTCAATCTCAACATAGGTGAGTTCAGGTCCACTTACGCTGTCTTAAAATGAAAAATAAAGAAAGTAATAAGACACTGTATTCCTCTGTAAATATACAGTGATTAAAAACATTGATTCAGTTTATAATATCTTTAGAAAATAACTACTATTTCAGTTTAAAAACACTTTAAATGACATCATTAGTTACCTGTGCTTGTGTCTTTTTTCTTAATCGTTGCATCAATACAGTCATAAATATGAGCAGATCCTGTAATACATTAAATAATTTTCCATAATATATATATAATTTTTGCCATTCATCTTATGAGTTAACACTACATAAATAAAATAAAGCATTAGACAAAATATTTCATTTAAACTTTTTAAAATGACTGAAAACAAAATATATTTTGTAGTTAAATTTTTGATAACAAAATAAACCCAAATGACATCTAACTGAAACATATATGTCAGGCACACAAATATCATGTTAAACTTTAGAGAAGTGAAATAGTATTTAGTTGTGACATCAGTCCTGTTAAAAGTTATTCTTAAGTGTCTTTCATCTCAGCTTGTAAAGATTTAAATGTATGTATTTATGGTTAACAGGTAAAGACTGACCAGACAGCAGTGTGTTGTTTCCCGCGTCACTCTGGTTCTGCTCTGATGTCTGACTGCTGTTCTGCTGTTGACTGACACTAGAGCGAGACTGAGATCTTACACCTAAGATAACATAAAATGATTATGTATGTGTTTTGAGGAAAACCTCCTTTTAATCCTGTTCATGCATACATGTTTGAGAATGAAAGTGCTTTAGTGACATGTTTTTTATTTATTTATTTATTTATTTATAACATTATGGTTCTGTTCTAAAACATAGTAAGCTGCCTTGCTGCCTTGCTGCCTTGCTGCCTGCTCTCCTCATAGGCTGCAATCAAGACAGAAATCCTAACAGAAATGGAAATTGATAAATAACTAATTTGGAGTGCTTTACATGTGCATCAGTGGACAAAATGGACTCGACACAGTTCATTTCAATACATAAGTTCTCAGCCTAACCAGATGAAAATACCTGGAAATCTACTGAAACTAGCCAACACACCAGCTTTACTAGGTTGGAAGACCAGCTGAGACCAGATAACCAGCTTAGACTGAAGTAGGACGGCAGCTCACAAGGTTTAGGATCAGAGTTAGTGTAAGCAAATGTATCATTGAATTTTAATATGGCAAATGATGAACCTTTGTTGTT
The DNA here is from genome assembly GCF_001515645.1 of Sinocyclocheilus grahami. Taxonomy (NCBI): domain Eukaryota; kingdom Metazoa; phylum Chordata; class Actinopteri; order Cypriniformes; family Cyprinidae; genus Sinocyclocheilus; species Sinocyclocheilus grahami. Next base: position 145,715 of record NW_015506901.1, read on the forward strand.
TCTGTAGTGCCACAGCAGGACCAAGACGACAATGATCAAAAACGTTACGATCAGTCCTGCAGTCACTCCAATTATCACAGGATTGAGACCATCAGACCTTGAGGCTGAGGAAGCTGAGATACATATATTTTACATTCAGATTAGTGCTGTAAATGATACAGGCACATTTCAATAGTTTTTATATTTCTAATTCTCACCTCTGACTGAGATCCAGCTCTTGGGTGACTCTCCTCTCTCTGGGTGTTTGCAGTAGTAGAAACCCTCATGTGACTTTGAGACAGTAGAGATGATCATCTCTGTAGTTTGATTCTGGATGAGTGATCCATCTTTATAGAAATCAGCTCTGAGGTTTAGTGGGGTTGAATGTTGATATAAACAGCGTAGAGTCAGAGTATCTCCTTCTGTCACAGGATGAACAGGACTCTCCAGAATCACACCAACTACAGAACAGAGAAAACATGAGCCGATTGTAAAGAGTTAGATTATATGAACATTATAACTTTTTGTTATATTTGTTTTATGATTTTTATATTTGATGACAAAACTAGATTTTTTTGTACTGCCTGCCCAGTGAGTGTTTTTTTTTTTTTTACCACTTAAGCTTTCTGTTCTTGTTTAATTAACCTGCTTTATGCATTGATGTGTAAACTGCCAGTGAAATAAATACAGAAGCACAGACTCACAGTGTACAGTGATATTAATAGGATGATAGTTCTCTCCAGATTCAGACTGACACCAGTACACTCCTGTGTCTGATGTGATGGTGGAGTTGATTGTACATGTAGATCCTGTTTGTGATGCCCGGCGTAATGATGAACAATCTTGCAGCCGCCAACTCCCTGTGTATCTTCTCACTCTCCATCTATCAGAGTTACTCTGGCCTTTACAGCTCAGAGAGAGAGAGACAGATGGGAAGTGTTGAGTTCTGCTGGGACTGATGATCAGAGAGACTGGAGGAGAAACACCTGATGAATGTTTTTAAATAAATGATAATAAAATAATTATCAAATAATAAAAAGCATAAAAAGAGGTTTAAATAGGTTGAACATTTTAATTAGGCTTATTTCATTGTTTTCCTTCAGGTTAACTTATAATATTAATAACATTTGTGTTCCATAAACAGTGATGCTTCAGTTTTCAATGACCATCTTTCAAAGAATTTTTGTGAAGAAAGATATTGTGAAATACAGAGGAATTTTGAAACTTACATTGTATTTTCATAGTACATCAAGTTCTCAAAACACCAAGGGAAATTTTGATTCCTTATGTGACACCAGATGCATCAATCATTGTCTCATGCACACTGATTCTGTGAACTCACCAGTGACCCATACTGGCTGTGTTTTGCTGTAGGTTGTTTTATAGACTGGTTTTCCTCTCTCTGCTCTGCACACATAAACTCCTGTGTGATTTAGAGCAACAGAACTGACAGTGTAGTTTCCTCCAGCTCCTCTGCTGCTGTCTGAGAGCAGCTTATAACGACTGCTTATGTCTGTAAAACAAGAGCATCTGATTTGACCCTTATCAATTTCTTTTGTTGGTGTAACCCAATGCATTCAGGATTTTTATACCTGGACTAAGTCATGTACCACTGAGACCTACATTACCTATCTGTCTCCAGTACATGCAGATACATGAACCAAACAATGACACCTTATGATTTTGCAGAAGAGTGAGTGATGATGCACGACTGAGCATCTATGGTGGGTCTCACTGCTCGAAACCCGTGGGAGTTTAGGGAATTTAGGCATACAGTATGCCCCACATACCTGGTCTGTAATGCTTGGATTCAGACATATTAAACAGTATATCTGACTTTCATAAAACCAGTTAATTCAGATGTTAAGCCATGAAGCACATTATATCTTACCTGATGAAGCATTTACAGAGAACCAGCTGAATGTCCAGCCTGTAGAGGAGCCGTAAACCTCACAGATCAGAGTCACTGGATCTCCTTCAGTCAACCACTTCTGTGGAGAAACACTTAAAACTGCCTGGGCTCTATCTGAAATAGAGAAATCACTCATTAATAACCTCTTAAGACCCGAGAAAAAAGTTAGTTTTTTCCATGTCTTTACATTGTTTAGAGCAGTGTTTCCTACCCTTTTTTTAGTCGCGGCACCATTTGGAAATTTTAACAAACTTGTAGCACCCTACAAAATAAATTTTGTCACAATATTTGAATTTCTAACTTCGATATGATAATTTGAAAAGTACAGATATTCGGTACAACATGGAAGAACTGCAGAATATAATGTCATACGGATATTTTTTTATATTATTAAAACATTTTGTCCATCAATGGTGGCAATCAGTAGGCTAATTTCTAATGAAGAGACCAATTTATATGACAGATTTTAATGTAGGCTTTTATACATACGTAAACATTATTTAATTACCATTATATCTAGCTATCTCACATATTTTTGCTCACTCAGTGTTTTTTTTTATTTTACAGTAGGGTAATTTTGGTGCAGTAGCACGAGATAGCTTGATTTCAAACTTTGAATTGAATAAAAAATGACAAGTATGCAGTCAGTAATAAAATAAGAACAAATAAAGAAATTAATAATGATAGCACAAATAAAAAATAACAACAGGCCTTCGAATTAAATAAATTGCTTTTTAGTTTTTCCAGGTAGGTCTAATAGTAGGGTTAAGATATTTAACTTTTTTTTTTATCCAAAATATTATCCAAATAATGTTTAGTCCTAGAAAGCTATTATTATCAGAACACGTGAGCATAACATAGCGGTTAGCAGATCAATGAATGA